>NC_089770.1:22600664-22653164 GCF_040412425.1 Macrobrachium rosenbergii | reverse complement strand
CTCAAAAGTGGAGACTTTACTATACCCACAAGTATTGCATCATCGGCATACTGAACATTTTTGTTTTCCAGGCCAACAACCATAATGCTGTATACACACAAAAAAAGAAAATAGTGGACCAAGAACACTACCCTGTGGAACTCCGGACACAATAGATCTTGATTCGCTAAAGATCCCATCAATAGCAACTTGCTCCTGCCTACTTGTAAGGAAATCTTGAAGTAATCCTAAAACATACCCACCCACTCCAAGATTCTGAAATTTATAGATAAGTGTCTTATGATTTACTAAATCGAAAGCAGCACTAAAATCAATTTGAATTATTCTGCACTCAAAACCCTTATCAAGGTCTCTTGCAAATGGCATGTCAAGTCTAAAGAGCTTTGCAGGTACCTAACTGCTTTCTACATTCATATTGACTATCAGCTAGTAATCTTTTAGATTCTACATACTTATATAGTGGTTTAAAAATACGTTTATCAGCAACTTTAGAGAGCACAGGGGGAATAGAAATTGGCCTATAGTTACTGCAGTCTGCTGATATGCCACTCTTTGGAACAGGCATTTTATCACTAAGCTTGCGGTCATCCACAAAGATACTACGTCAACATAAAAATCTATAGAATCTACTAATCTTGGGAGACAACACACTTGGAACTTTTTTTTAAAAAACAAAGGGAAGAAACCACCAGCACCTTCTCCACCCCAGCTATCAAGAATAGGCTCAGGTTGGCAAGTATCAGAGAGATTCACATCCTCAGCTAATTTTTTAGCTTCAAAGGCTCCATGAAGCAGTTCAGCCGTTTTCCTAGGACCAGTAACCAATCCACCATCATCTGTTAATAGTAGTGGAATGAAAGGCAATCCTGACAAAAAGATAGAAGATACCAATTTTGTCCACCACAGATGAGGATGAGTAATTCCTTCAAGTTTCCGCTTCAAGGAGTTATTGTAATTTCTCTCAGCTGTATGGTAAGTTCTATTTATAGCAAGGCGCGACCCAGCAAAAATAGTGTAATTTTCACTTGGTCAGTTTCATCCCATGTGTTGAAAGTATATATAAATGTGACCATATGCTATTGAAAAAAACGCGGAAGGCAAGTAAGAAATCCGTCAGGTTTACCAAAACAACTGGGGGAGGACAGTCAGGATAGATTTAGAAATTGTAAAATGACCAGAAGGAAACGATTAGGTAAAGACGAAGGCACTTTCCTGATAATCCACCAAGTAACTTTTGCTTTCTAATCAGCCTGTCCTAAACACTTAAAAAAAAACAGATAAGTTAACGAAAAAGAGGGAAAATGCCTGATTGCTCCTCAGGCAAGGGAACTCAAACCCAAGACCATGGTAGGACACTGTACAATGGCTATGGCACTGTCCAAGGTTGGAGAACAAGGTTTGAATTCAGAGTAACCTTCTCTTAGAAGGGTTGCCTACCATGGCTAAAGGGCCCTTGCACTGGTTTGATTGGGAGTGTCCTTCTCATAGAAGAGTTGCCTTCCAAGTCTAAAGAGTCTGTTCTACCCTAAAATGATGATAATACTGCAATAACTCTTAAAATCCTGAGATTGTTGGGCTCTGGTAGTAAATACACGGAATTTCAGAGCATGTTATTATGATCCACGTAACTTATACGAAGAGTAAAAAGAAAAAAATATTTGTTCAGATATAACAACGTACAAGTTATGAATACAAGCTGAGTAAGAAATGTTACCTTTGTCACCACAAATGTACTGATAAACGGAACTAGGATGATTTTTAAGTTTGTTGAGGTAAACAATAATCCTTAGAGCGTACAGTTTTATGACTTTTTCCTTCTTCAAATTGTAGAAATTCTTTTTTTTTGTTTCCCTTAACTGTCTTCCTTTAAGAAGTAAGACTCCCACTCTTTTTAGGGCGAGGAACATCCAGTTATGTCGACACTGTTAGTAATAAATAGAATTCTAATACGAATCCTGATACCAATAACATACTGAACAAACCCGGTATCGCACACATCGCGTACCTTACTTTATTTAGTGGCATTAATGTCTCTCTCGGACTCTGTCTGTCGGGCCTTTCGTCAGACTTTAAGGCCGTCTGTCTGTCTTTATTTGCAGAAGTCATAAAAAGTAAGCTAAGGATATATTCAATAATTAGCTTTTTTGTCAAAACACGCAAAACAAAAGCAAAGGAAATGAATTTCTGTGATATTGGAATTCTTCTTTTGTGAAACAGAGTAGGAAAAATTTGATCATATTCCAATCCTAACAAAATCGAATAAAGAACCCTTCAGGAACTGATATTCAGACCACACTGTCTTTGGAAATATTCCCACAGGAATCATGTCTTTAGTTCTTCGTTAATATTTTATAGATTTCAAGTTCTCAATGATCACTTGATTAAAATAAAAAATCGATCGACAGTACGTCAATTGGGATGGTATTTGTTGCCGTGGGGATTAACTGAAGTACTGAAATAATTTCATAAGTAGTAAATGGTTTTTTTTTAAACGAAGAAAGCAAAAAATCCATGTGTTTCATTATTATGATATCAGTTGCAATTTAATGTCTAGTTTTATAGTTTATATGATGAACAATGAAATCGAGTTACTGGTGGGAGTTAGAGATTACTGCTAAAGTTTGGGATAATTTACATTATTTCTCATAAATCACGGAACCTTGCTATGTCTTGTGGCTTTTGTAGATTGAGAGAGAGAGAGAGAGAGAGAGAGAGAGAGAGAGAGAGAGAGAGAGAGAGAGAGAGAGAGAGAATCAACTTCTCTCAACACTTATTTCATAGTATTAGTGTAGACAGTAATGGATGTTCTTAATTTGCAACAAGGAAAAATGTGTATCGATTTTCTGGCCTGATCACCAAAGATCAACAAATTACTCATAGTGGAAATGAATAAAGTTCAGGTGCACCATGAAGGAAAAGAAAATCAGCTGGAATGGAGCAATTTCAACCAAATTTGGTATACTTAAGACTTACTATTTGGAAAAGAATAGTGGAAAAGGGGATGGGGGTGGGAAGGGGGTTGCCGTGTAAAAATAACCGGAAACGATAGATATTAGTGTCTAATCCATAGTTTTCGAAGTTGCTGAGATGAATAGTGAACTCCCGATGCCCTTTAAGTTCAAGTTCAGCCCTGATAGGAATTGTGGGTGAGAAAGGGTGAAAAATAAAATGTAAAAAATGACCGAGATTAGTGTCGAACTCATAGATTTTGGGGTCGCTGAGATGAATAGTGACCTTCCCAATGCCATTGGAGTCCAAGTTTAGTCGAATAGAAAAAAATAGAACTCTGTATAACCTGAACATTTTTGGAAACGAATATAACTCGGTATCGGTGGAGCCTTTTGGAAATTTGTAAAAATAAAAAGCACTATATTTAAGGGAAGCTAACTCGGCAAGTCTTCCAGTTTATCAAGTTTCAGTAAATGTGACAGTTTCAAAACCAGCAAATAAAAATTCTTTGATATTACACTATAGATAGATTTGATTCCTTTTCCTGTCTAATAGAAGGCCGGGATAAATAAATATCTGGGTGTGTTCTATGCTTTGAGTGCATTCTACCCTTTGATTTTTTACTGTGCAACGCCTGGTACGTCAGCTATTTTATATATATATATATATATATATATATATATATATATATATATATATATATATATATTTATATCGTATATGAATAAGCAGATGCATCACTGACGAATTAACCCAGATCGTAATTCTTAATGGACAAAGTCTCCATTATGAGGTAGACAAGGACCCCGTTACTGAATAAACAAAGCAGCACAGACACTAAACTGGAGCAGCTTTCTAATATAGAGACCAATAACAGCAACAGTCCAATTGAGGAAGGGACTGCAATCGACGTTATTTTCTGGGTCTGCTGGGAAAGCGACTGAAAATTAAGTTGTATATCAATTTGAAAAATGTATTATGGAAAGAAAAGAAGTTATTGCAAAGCAAAGCTTTTTGAATGTATCTGTATATTATTAATTTTGAAGTACGTTTAGTTGAACCTCATACCAACTCGGTTATAGGAATAGAAGATTGACGTTAAATGTCAGTGAATACATTCAGGCGATTATAACATAAATCTTAGGCTGTGTGCTTTGCACAACAATACTTGCAAAATTATTATGAAATACCTGTGCTGAATGTACGGTATGGAATGAGACTGTATTGTATTTTCAGTGTTTGAGGATATCTGCACAACAATCTAATATCAATGCCGACGAAAACAACGTTTTTTTCTCCTATGAATAAATGCTTGCAGTAATTGAGCAATAAAACCCAATGTGTGGGCAGGGCATGCAGAGCAATCATGTTTATAATACCAAAGACCAAGTCTTTCTTGAGAAACATATATCAAAAAGAGAGGCAACAACAAGACTTTCAATTAATTGTTTTTCTTTATAACGAGGCCACTAATAAAACTGCCCAATATAAAAGATTTACCCAGATTTCGTCTAAATTATTTCCAAATTAAAACATTACCCAAAAGGGAGCTCTTAAGGATTTGTTCAAAACCTTCGACGCATGAAGTGAGGTCATCGTTTTGGAAGATTCCAGAAGAGGGAAAACAGAATCTGCACCTCAGAAATTCCCATTATTCCATTCCGATATTGCTTCCTCCCACGTAGAGAAACACTATGCAAAGTCCATTCCGCAATCATTCCCAGAATATTTTTTCCTGCATTTTTTCACGACTCAAACATGCGCCACGTAAATCGGAAGGAGGTCATGGCTATTTACATTGTAAATCGTCTAGTTTCAAGTGTTCCTTCCAGGAATCTGAAAAAAAATCAGCATCAGCTATATATACAATGCACTTGGGAGCTTTTGCTATTACCTTATTAAATTCTGGAAAGTTGCTGCTGCATTCTTCATGCTAAAAGGCATGACATTGCATTCCTATAAACCATTAGCGGTGACAAAACCTGACATCGCCTAGCTCTCTCTGTTAAAGGTACTTGCCAATAGCCTTTCATGAGATTAGTTTTACTCATGAATGCTGAATTACCTGCCTGATCTATGCAGTCTTTAATTCAAGATATAGGATAACTATTATAAAGTTATCTCATCCAACATACGACAGTCAAAACAGGGTCTGCATTGACTATTACCCTTACCAAAACCACTGTCGAACTCAAGGGACTTGTGCTAGGCCTAATCAAATCATTAGCCAATAATAATCTGTTTTTTTTACAATCTCTCACTTTTGGGGATTTAGACGATATGGATACTGCTTAACTGGCTTATAGTCACCTACTTCAGCATCATGAATAATCAAAGTCATTCTACCTGGTGAATCTTTAAATATATTTGGAAAATTTGCCGTAACTTTAGTTAGCTCTGGAACCTGTTTCTCATAGAGATAATTCAAGATTTTTTGTGAACTACTCATTACTTCAGAATTTTCCGTAGGGCAGTTAAAATTTATATAAACCACACACTCTTCTTCCCCATCCTTATCCTAATTTAACAAAATAACACCGTTGCTATAGTATGGCTTACGGCGGTTGACATGACATACGGTTTTCCTCTCTGGCAACCGAAAGCTCTTTGTTGGGTGAGTCGGTAGAGCTGCGGACTGTCACTCGATGGGCCGGAGTTCAATTCCCCGGCCGGCTGATGAAGAGCTAGAGGAATTGATTTCTGGTGATAGAAATTCATTTCTCGCTATAATGTGGTTCGGATTCCACAATAAGCTGTAGGTCCCGTTGCTAAGTAACCAATTGGTTCTTAGCCACGTAAAATAAGTCTAATCCTTCGGGCCAGCCCTAGGAGAGCTGTTAATCAGCTCAGTGGTCTGGTAAAACTAAGGTAGGCCTATACTTAACTTTTTCTGGCAACTGAACAATGTAATTATAATTACACAGTTTCCTTACGACCACATATGGGCCTCAAACTTTGCTTGTAATTTATGACCTGGAGATTGTGTTAACACAAATACTTTAGGTCAAAAGGCCTAACTTTTGCTGTCACATCATAAAACAACTTCATGCTCTTCTGATAACCCAAATAAGCCTAAATTTCTGCTTTTTTGCCAAAACTTGATAAGATTGATACAGAGAATCTATCTGTAGTTAATATTTGTTTTAAAAGTATTATTTTAAGTATTTTATGAAAATTATGTTTGTAAAAAATAGAACATTCAAAGAAAATAGGACATTTATACCAATTTTTGAACTGCTAAGGGTAATTTATTCTTAAAGAAAATGCATTTTTATGGTTTCCGAGTGAAGTAAACTTAACAAAGATCAATAATTTGGCCTGATTTCCTCTCTAAACTATAAATTTTAGCTCCAGGTACTACATTAGTATGCGGAATGGAAAAACGACAGGAAAAATAAAAAAAAATAAATGTAAAAATCATTAGAAAACTATATAAAGCACACAGACTTAAAAACACTCCAAAAAAATAAATACGGACCACTTGAAAATAGTAAGCAAAAACAATTACCTCTCTAAAACAAGCAAAAATTGGTGTATCCTTGGGTATTTGAAACAGAAAATCCTTACTTTGGAGAAAAGTTAACTTAAAGACAAAAAATTTTTTTTTTGTGTTTTTTCTTGATGATTTTTTGAAGAGTTTCCTGGCACTGATCCTTCTCTTGCTTCATAATCTGCATTTTTTTCAGCCTTCCTTTTGTTTCTGGCCTTTTTCTTGAATGGCAGGTCCATCTCTTCATCTAACTTGGTTAGGGATGCTTTTGAAATATTAGTGACTGGCCTTATAACCTGCATCATAATTAGCAACTGCTTGTGCAGCAGCAAAGTCAAGTACCTGTTTTGGTAATATTTTTATGTTTTGGACAATATCTCCACAGTCTTGAGTGGAGAGACTCATTTTTATTCTGTGTTTGGCCATGAAGACATGACTCTAGGGGTTCATCACTTGTAAATCTCTCATAGATTTCAAATATTCTTTTCTTTCCTTCATGATCAACAGAAAACTTTACTTTCATTATAGAATGTGTGGGAGGAACGTTATTAATCACTGCTTTCCCCCCCCTCGATGTGGGACCACCTTGACGTTGTGAGGGGGCTCTTGAACCACAGAAATTTGTTCCTGGGTTTGAGTCCAAGAGTCTCATATATTATTATATATTTCTTTGCACTAATTTTGTGGAATTTTCCACTTTTTGTAAAATTTATTGGATCGGACAAATAGGAAAAGATATCTTAGATGGGATTGGGTTTATATCCGAAGTTAAATAGTTGGGAGCTGTGATAGGATCATCAACTACCCGATAATGTTCGGACCTGAGAGTTGTGCCATTCCCTGTGGGGTAGGGTAGGGGCGCGGACATTTGGGAGTCGGCTCTCTCTTGTGCCATTAGTGGAAGAGTAAACCCATGAAAGGCTAATGATATTTTTTTTTAAGTTTTCAGGTTTATTTTAAATTTTTTCCAATATTAATTTATTATTATTCGATCTTTATGAATAGTAGGAATAAGAGTCGAGTACCCCTGGACCCTCTGATAGTACTGTTTTGACATAGATGACGACCTCTGCATCCACCTTGGAGATTGAAAATTCTCCAAATGTTGACGGACCCATGCGAGAAAAGGGATATCCTGTAAAAAAAAGGATCTGGCATTGTTACGATGGAACCATTCTTCCATGAGCCAGATGTTTCTGCGCCTGTGTCCCCAACAAAAAAAAAAGAAACAAAGAGTTTTCAAACTTTTCAACTATGGGCCCTTTGAAGCCTAAAAGAGTAAATAGAAGAAAATACAGACCTGATTCAACCTTGGTTCACTTTGATTCCCTCTTTGGAGAATCAAACTGGTCAAGGTTTTTGAATTTACAAGCTGACCAAGACATACCTTTATTAAAATTGGAAAATTACTTGACAAGAGATGAGCACAAGACAAATTAAAAAAAAAAGAATGGTTGGTTGAAACAACAACCAGAATCCAGTCGGAAGTATATCAAAAAACATAAAAAATATAGAGAACATAAATATAAGCATTACAAGGCATGATACCATGAATAGTGTACAAGGCACAGTAATATTGCCAAATCTAGAAGAAGAAATACAAAACAAATCAATGTTATTGGATTCATTACTGAAAAGATACAACAACGTTGAAGACTGCGAAATAATATGAGGTCTCAAGCAGGAAAGACAAAAATAAATAAATCAAAATAGCAAAGATAAAGTTCAGTGGTTAAACCTTACCCTTGAAAATTAAATTATTGGGATTAAATAGGGAACTGAGACCTCATGTTCCCAAGTTCCCAAACCCATGCAATGCTCGAACTGTTGGAAATACGGCAATACAGCCATTAAATGCAGAAATTTTCCCAGACGTGCCTATTGCAGTTCACAAGAACATAAAACACTCTGGGACTGTGGCCAACCAAAGTGCATAAATTATGGCCTAGAACATCATGCCCGATCTAAAATATGTGCGTTCTATATCTACAATACTGAACTTAAATTGCTACAAGAACGAACTGGAATGTCGATCAGGGAAGCAAAGTTAGAACTAAAAGTGAGAAGACTGAATGACCCAGGTAAGAAATTTAGGTATGCAGATACTTCAAAATCAAATAATACCCGAACCGAAATGAATGATAATAGAAATAAAGAAATACCACCATAAAAGTACATGATCAAAAGAACTCTTCTAAGTAGATTTCATACAATAATGACGTTATCACAGTGGACAATAGATTTACCTCTTTACCAGAAATAGATACGAATAATGACATAGAGAAAGACGAAGAAGAATTAAAATCACAAGTCTGTGATAAAACAGATAACACAACTCTGAAGAGGCAACTAAATAAGACGTCACCTAATTCCACCAAACGAAGCTCTAAAAAGATAGATAACCCACCAATCTCACCAAGTTATAGGCGCCACAAGAACAATCAAGAAAAAGCAACAAACTGATGAGCACGAAGATACTTAGGGTTGTAGTGAATGCTTTGTAGTAATGTGCCACAAAAATAAAATTATAATTAAAGAAAGCCTAATCAGTACTTTAAGAAATTTCATGAGATATAGAAATAAATAAAAAACAAACGTAAAATCTCATGAAAAAGGTTGCATGTGTATTGAACACTTAGAATATTACAAAGAAAAACATACCGGTGTTGTAGATAATATTCTAAAGAAAATCAAAATGGAAAAACTAATTTATAACGAACGTAAGACAACATTAACTTGTATTATTACACCATTCAATCGTTGTATAATTGAATGGAATATAAATGGATTATTAACGAGAATGCACTTAGAAGAGGTCCAACGACTTACAAGTGAATACGAACCAATGATTATATGTATACAACACGTAGGAAAACTTGTTCCAAATATAGGTAAATATCTACTAGCCACAACATCGAAGGAAAATAATAATTTAGCAACAGCAATATATGTCTATAATAAAATAATATACGACAAAGCGGATATATAATTACACTGAATTACAAATTTCAGCAATAACAGTGAAAATAGAAAATGTTTGATTTTATACAACCAGCCTAATAAAAAAGTGATTTAAACATATTATAGGCACATAATCCAATATGGGACTATAACAATACTACACCGGATAAAGATGGAGAAAAAATAGAAAACCTGATGAACACTAATAATCTCTGTTGTCTGAATGACAACGAAGTAAACACATACCGTTCCAAAACCCATGGAATATTTTCCTCAATAGATGTCACCCCTTGTTCAACAAATGTAGTTGACAAACTAGATTGGAATACTTGTGATGACTCCTACTCAAGTGATCATTTTTCCACAATAATATCTTTATTGAATAATAAACTAAAACCGTACTCTCCACATTATAACATGCAAAAAGCAGATTGGGGCATTTTTAACTTGCATACCAGAAATATACCGCCATATGATTAGTTGAAAAATCATAATGAGACAGACGAATTATTTGTATCTTTCATTAAAAAGGCAACAGCAAAGGTATTCCTCATTCAAAACCCCATAATAATAAACAAAAGTCCCCTGGTGGTCAGATGATCTATCTGAACAAGTACGAGAAAAACACTCACTAACAAGAAGGTTAGATACTCCAAATTATATACTCCAAACAAGATTCAGTAAAATAAATAAATAAAGACCATTCCTAGAAGAAAATATATAAAAAATGACAATTATATTGTTAGAAATAGATTCATTAAAACCTTTATATAATAAAATATAAGCCAAATTTAGAAAGGAAGTCATAAAAGCTAAAATAATACCTTGGAGATCATATGCATATAAAATAACAAGGGAAACATCCACTCAACAAGTATGGGAAAATTTCCGAAAAATAAATGGAACAAACATTAGACCACCCAGACAAGCTATATTAGATGATGAAAAAAAAAAAAAAAAAAAAAAAATAGATCCCTTCGAAATTAGTATCATACTTGGGGAAAGTTATGCCAAAATCAGCAGTGACCAAAATTTGGACAAACGTAAAAAAAAAAAAAGAATAAAGCAGGATCTATAATACTTAATTTTGAGACAAAGGAAGATCTATAATAAAATAAGAAATTCAGTATGGAAGAGTTGGCATATGCTCTCATGAACAGTAATAAATCTGCTCCTGGAGGTGATGATATTTGCTTTGAAATGATCTGCCACCTAGCACCTTTGGCAAAATCATACTTATTAAAATTTTACAATCATTTATGGCTCCAAAACTTGTTTCCAGATGAATGGCGAAATGCGATCATAATTCCTATACCCAAACCTGGAAAAGATCGTAGTAATGTGAATAATTATAGACTAATCTGTTTATCAACTCGTGTATTCAAGTTGTTGGAGAATATGGTAAATGCACGACTTACGTGGCACATTTCTTGAAAATAAAATTTTGTGTCCTACCCAGTTTGGTTCACAACGTAATAGGTCTATATTAGATTCTCTGTCTAATTAGGAAGATCATATATGTAGAGGATTTGAAAGAAAGCCAACTTCAATAGCTGTCTTTTTTGAAATTCAAAAGGCATACGACACTACATGGAGTTATGTAATATAAAAACATTACATAATAATAACATACGCGGTCATCTTCCTAAATTTATTAAAAACTTTATGACTGATCGCACTTTTCAGGTGAGAATAGATAATGCTTTTTCCAAAACATTTTCACTTGAAAATGGAGTTCTACAAGGGAGTGTTCTTAGTGGTACTCTGTTTACATTAGCTGTTAATGAAAACAGTAACATGCTACCGGTCGGAATTAAAAGTAACCTTTATATGGTTGATTTTGTTATATATTATTCAGTATCATGTATAAACCATGCAGAACGAATGATTAATAAAACTATAATAAAAATGGATGAATGTGCCTCATCTGTAGGCTTTAGATTTCCATGGAAAAAACTCAAGCTGTCATGTTTTATAAAAATAAAAACTGGAAAAAAGGTGAAGAAATAGAATTAAAAATGAGAAACCATAATATACCAATTAGCCAAAATGCAAAATTTTTAGGATTGATATTTGCTGCACACCTGAACTGGAAAGCCCATATAACTTACATGAAATCAAAATGCAAAAGAGCTTTAAATCTAATTAAAAAACTGTCGCACACCAATGGGGAGTTGATAGACATACTCTTACTATACTGTATAAAGCAACAGTGTTATCAATCATTGATTACGGAAGTGAAATACAGTATATGGTTCAGCGTCAGAGGTAGCACTGAAAATATTAGATCCAGTTCACAATGAAGGACTAAGAATATGCAAAGTAGCATTTAGATCCTCACAAGTCTCCTCTGTACAATCTGAATGTAGCGGACTGCCACTGTCCCTCCATAGAGAATTCATAACAATGACAAGTACAGTACATTGAGAATCAAGACAAGTGAGTCACCAACAAAAAGTCTATTTAATCTAAGGGATATATTTATAAACAGTCATTCACCACCTTTCCCAATTAGAGTTAATAAATTGTTCAAGTCACTAAGTATAAATATACAGTAATCTTCAACAGTGAAGTTACCACCCCATTCATAATTTATACAACCAACCTAATAAAAATTACGACACTGGTAAACTTAAAGAATTGCTTAACAGTGCCAAGGTACTAACATTAATAGTAGGTGATTTTAATACTCACAACCCGATATGGGACTGTAATTGTACAAACTCAGAGCAGGAAGTAAAATAGAAGAATTCATAGATTCAAATGACATGTTCTGTGTAAATGATAAAATGATAACGAAATCAGGACATTTTTCAAAAACACATGGAGCATTTTCCTCAGTAGACTTAACTGTATGTACAACAAGCATAGTAGACAGATTGGATTGGAATACAGTTGATGACTTGATTAACCAGTGATCATTTTCCAATTTTAATTTCATTTTTACAAAATAATCCTGCCAAGCATGCCCCTCAATATAACATTTGTAAAGCAGATTGGAAGCGATATGAATTTCACACTAAGAATATCACACCATTTGAGTATATATGAGATCATAAGGAAACAAATAGGTTTCTTGTTGATTTCATCAAAAATGCTGCTGATAAAGAATACCAAATCAAAATCTCATCCAAAGCACAAAGTCCCATGGTGGTCTGAAAAACTAACAGGATTAATAAAAATAAAACACCAGATTGAAAGAATTTGAATAGAAAGTTCAGTAAAATAAATAAAACATTACCATTATTTATAAGAAAATTTACAAAAACTGACTATATTATTATTAGATACTGATACATTAAAACCTCTATATAACCAAATATCTGCAAAATCTAATAATACTCCCTTGCAAAATAATATGGGAAAAATTCAGGAAAATAAATGGTACCCATGTTAACCCTTTCTGGTCTTGGGGCGGCTGGGAGCAGCCATCCATCCCTGTCGTGCTAGGTATCAAGAGCTGCTGACAGCAGCCCACTCTAAAACGGCCGTGACCTGAGACAACCCACAACTGCAGACTCTGAGCTGAGACCTCATCGAGGCAAGGCCCATCTTGGCCGGTCCACTAAACTCCTTTGTCTCTCTGTCCCTCTCCAAACGTGAGGGAGAAAATTGTCATTCCAAATGGACCAAGGAAACTAATACATCTGATCATTGTATTATCTCCCCTAGAGGTAAGTCTGATTGTGACAGTACTCCCAGTTCTCTTTCCCTTCGCTTGCACATCTCATTTTTCGTGTTTCAGTTTTTCTTCTCTTAAAGAGTTACTGACTAAGAAAGCGTAGTAAAACATATCCCATTTATGAAGGTATCTATTAAGTACAATTATTGTTGTCTAGTGAAGTCGCATGATTCATCATCCATGGTGTTAAATGTATTATTTCTTAACTAAGAATCATCCCCTTGTGATTATTAATGACAAGTGGGAGTTTCTATAATACAAGATTGTTATCTGGGTATCTCTTTTCCAGAATTAAGTACGCCTTGGGCCTGCGCAACATCCTCTTTCTGGGAAAAGATTCTGCATCATTAATATCAGAAGCCTAAATTCGACCTTGCAGTGAATTCCCGATGCAGTGTCTGAGAACCCAAAAAATCTGTTAAGCTCATTTTATGTAGCATTGAAGTTTGTCCGAAGTCGGACCATTATTCTGAGCTGCTGTTAGCTCCTGTAAATAATCCATTCACTTTATTTAATTTACTTGTTTTTGCTGAAACTAGTGTTCCAGTAAGTTTGCTGAATTCATTCCTACGGTTATGAATAAACCTCTATTCTTTGTTAATGGGTATTAACTGGCGACCTGAACTATTCGCTGTCTGTCCTTTAGAGGCAAGTTTAGCATTCAACCACCTAGACGTGCCATATTGAAAGATGGGAAAAGAATACTTGATCCGAAAGAAATAAGCAATGTAATAGGAGAACACTTGGCAGATGAAAGCAGTGATAATTTAGATGAACACTTCCGCAGAAAGAAAAATAATATAGAATTAATAACAATAAATTTTGAAATAATAGAAGGTATATATTATAAGAGAAAATTTAATATGGAAGAGTTGGAATATCCTCTCTTGAACAGCAATAAATCTGCAGCTGGAGGTGACAATATTTGTTTTGAAATGATTTGCCACTTAGCACCTTTGGCAAAGTCATACTTATTACAGTTTTATAATCACTTATGTCTTCGAAATTTATATCCTGATGAATGGTATAAAACTATAATTATTCCTATTTACAAACATGGAAAGGATCACAGTAATATAAACAATTACAGACCAATTTCTTTAACAAGTTATTTATGCAAATTACTAGAGAAAATGGTAAATGCTCGACTAAAATGGCACATTCGAGAAAATAAAATTTTGACTCCCACTCAGTTCGGATCACAATGTAACATCTACATTAGATTCTCTGTCTGACTAAGAAGACCATATACGAAGAGGATTTGAACGGAAACAAATTACTATAGCCGTCTTTTTTGACATTGAAAAGCCATACGATACTACATGGAGATATGCAATATTAAAAACGCTACATAAAACCAGCATCCGTGGACATTTACCAGGTTTATCCAAAACTTTCTGACAAATCGCACCTTTCAAGTGAGAATTGATGATATATTGTCAAGTACATTTCCACTTGAAAATGGTGTTCCACGAGGAAACTTCCTTAGTGGCACACTGTTTACTTTAGCAGTAAATGATATCAGTAAAAATCTTCCTATTGGAATTAAAAGTAACTTTTATATGGATGATTTTGCCATATATTGTTCAGCATCTCTCATAAAACATGCAGAACGAATCATTAATAAAAGCATAATAAAAATAGATGAATGGGCCTCATCTGTAGGCTTTAAATTTTCCATAGATACAGCTCAAGCAGGAGTGTTTTATAAAAATAAAAAGTGGAAAAAAGGTGAAGAAATAGATTTAAAAATCAGAAATCATTCCATACCAATTAGCCAAACACCAACATTTTTGTGATTAGTATTTAATATTCATTTGAATTGGAAAGCCCACATAACATACGTGAAATCAAAATGTAAAAGAGCATTAAATCTAATTAAAAAACTATCGAACATTACTTGGGGGAGCCGATAGACATATCCTTACTGTACTGTATAAAGCAACAGCGCTGTCGATCGTTGATTATGGAAGCGAAATATTATGGCTCGGCCTCAGACTCAATGCTGAGAACAGTAGACCCAGTTCAAAATGAAGACTCAGAATATGTTCAGGAGCCTTTAGGTCATCACCAAAGTCATCTGTGCAAGATGAATGTGGTGAACTGCCTCTCTCTCTCCATTGAGAGTTAGTAACAATGAAGAGTGCCCTGAGAATCCAGACAAGTGATTCTCCAACCAAAAAATTATTTGAACTAAGAGATGTATTTATTAGCAATCATTTACCACCTTTCCCAATTAGATCTAGAAGATTGCCCGAGTCACTGAATTTAAATATACAGCTACCTTCAGTAGTAAAATTACCTCCTCCTTGGGCTATAAATAAAATGAAAATATGTACACACTTAAAGTATTTATCAAAAAGTTACTCATATACCCCAGAATACCATAGGCAATATACAGTAGAACATATAATATGAAAAGTTCCACGTTACGCAATATACATAGATGAACCTAAGTCACAGAACGGATTAGGGTATGCTGCAGTGTCCCAAGACAAAACGTATCAATTCTCTCTAGCTGATAATGCCTCAGTATTTACAGCTGAGTTTGTGCAATAACATCAGCCATAAAAATAATTAAAGAAGCCTCATTTAATAATTTTGTGATTCATAGCGACTCCATAAGCGCCATAGAAGCCATTCAAAGTTACAATCCAAAAAATAATATTCTACAACAGATTGAGTTTTCACTCCATAAATTGTATAATACTGGGAAAAATGTTGAAATTTGTTGGATCCTTGCCCATTTAGGGATTAAAGGAAATGAAGAGGCTGATAAAGCAGCTAAAGAAGCAGTTCATATGACAAGAGCTAATGTGAACATCCCTATTAGTGAGTATATAAGATATATAATGACAATCGTTTTAAGTAAATAGCCAAATACATGGAATGAAGAACCTGAAAATAATAAATTAAAACATAAAATCCAGTGTTGGAAAATGGAGTTCATCATATCAGAAAGAGAGACACACACGTAATTCTAATGGACCTTCGAATAGGCCATAGTCGTGTGACACATGGACACTTATTGAACAGTCCATATGGCCTTCCGTCCGAATGCCCAAAGTGCAAAGTGTTGATAACAGTCAATCATGTATTGTGTGATTGATAGCATTCCTTTAGAAAGGGTTGAATTCCTCCTTGCAAATGATTTGGCAAGGAAAAGGTGTGTGCTGAACCAATACTTTATTGTCTTCCTGATTAAATGCAGTCACTAGATAGGTTTATAGAGAGTAAGTTGGAACTGTCTTTGGTAATGACTGGTACAGTGGGTCCCAGTAGTAGCAGAAGATCCGGTGTATGATCTTGGCCCTCTTTTAAGTGATGAGAATATTCCCACTAATGATGAGAAAAATAATTCTGTTGGAAATGAGGTAACTCTCAGTTGGTTTCGTAATGAGCTGATTAAGTTTCAGAAAGAGGATCCTGACCTTAATAGGACTCTCTTAGGACTGGAAGAAGGATTAACTGGTAAAACATTTTTTCAAGGGAGATGGAATTCTGTACAAGAAATATGTGCCAATCAGAGTATGAGGAGGAGAATTAGTTGAAAATAAAGAAGTTGTGCTTAATATTTATTGTAATAAAATTTTGGAGAAAGCCCACGTTGGTCTGTTTTCAGGGCAGGAGGGGATGAGCAAAACACTGAAAAGAGTACATAGAAACTTTTTTTTGGCCTCGCGTGAAAAAGGATCCTGTGAAATTTCGTAAATCATGCCATAAGTGTCAGATGGCTTGGAAGCCTACTCGAAAGAATACCACAAGCCCCATTGCAGCCTATTCCATCGTTGGGTAAGCCTTTTGAATCCATAGTTATGGATATTGTTGGTCCTTTGCCAAAGTCATCGCAATTTTCTGAACATTTGTTAACTTTGATGGACAGGACTACCAGGTATCCTGAAGCTGTTCCCATTAGTAGCACGAATGCTCCTGTTATAATGAAACATCTTTTAATGTTTTTCTCACGATTCGCTTCACCCAAGACCATTCAGACTGATAGAGGAATAAATTTCCTTTCAAAACAAATACAGCAACATTTTAGTATCTGCGGTATTACATATCTGACTTCTACTTATATCATCCCGAAAGCCAGGGTATAATTGAACAGTTTCACCAAACTCTTAGAATTATGTTGAAAAACTTTTGTTTGAAAGAAACTAGAAAATGGGAAGAGTATCTGCCCTATGTAATGTTTGCCATGATTTCTTCGCCCAATGAAGCAACAGGTCTGACACCATTCGAATTGCTCTTTTCACAACAGGTGCGGGGTCCACTTGAGTTGCTAAGGGAACAGTGGGAAAGCAGGAAGGAAACTATTCATGACATTGCTGATTGGTTAGATAAATTAACGGGTAAATTATATGATGCATTTGAAGAACATTTGAAGAAAGTTGCAACTTGCTCTTTCGTTTACATCAAATTAACCATTTTTCTCGAATAAATCAAATTAGACTATTCCCTCCAATGAACTGCTAAATGTTAGAACTGTCTATACCTTACGGTCTGCTCTACGAAATCTCGCTGAGGATGCCATTTATGCTATGACCTCTAAAAAGAGTCCTAACTCTAGAGCTCACACACATAATGCAAGACGTTTGGTAACTAAAAAAATCAATGATTATTAAGGCCAACAGAAGTTCGAACCTCTTTAGTGGTTAAAAAGGACTCTTCAATTAGCGTATTATTTAAACTTTAATAAACAGTCTTAGCAGTTCATTAGGTAGGGATTGATGGACAGACTAAAACAAAAATAATTTAATACAATGAGAAAAATATAACTACTCAACTCAGTTTACGCCGAGTTCGTCTCCCAGACTTCTGTATATCAAAATACTTGACGATGCTAGGCTCTTCATAGGTTCTCAGGTTCACGAAATAGTTGATGTCTGTCGTCCCGTAAGTCCACCGAAGGATGAAAAGTATTCCATTGGCCCGCGATTTTACATAGACTGACGAAAGGTGTTCCATGAAAGGATGGAAAGTACTAGCCAGGTATACCATTCCACTTAATGACAAAGTGTATGAAGTCCTCCACTGATGTCTCTAAAAGAGCAATGCGTAGTCAATTATGGCCATTGTTACAGATTGGTGGAAGAACTGGGTAGAAAGAAGTAATACAGGCAGGTGTTGGACCCATCAAAAACACGGCCAGACAGATCCCGCCTTTTAAAGTTATTGTAAATCCGTGTTGGTCTCTCCAGCCATGGCACTCCTGGTCGTACATTCAAAGTCTATCTTCAGTCTTCTACTGAAACACTGGTTACAGCCAGAACTGCCATGCCCGTTCTTCACAGCACTATCTTCTCATCTCGTCGCTCGTTGAAAGCATAGTTTTCATTTCTGCTTAGGTGAGTACGCAACGTCCTGTTATGATTATTAAAAACAAGCATCATGTTCCTCAATGGCTAGTTCCAGATGTTAAAACCTCAACTGCCGTCTTATTAGGCGTAAACCAAAAATGTTTAATAGTTTTATGCAATAATATTCATGTAACAATTTCGACCTCCCCAAATTAATAACAGTAAGAATACTGTTGATGACAAATCAGCAAAACAAATCACCTCTTAGGTGACAATATATATATATATATATATATATATATATATATATATATATATATATATATATATATATCACAAAAACCCAAACAATTTCTCTGTATATTTATATTCATACTAATTGTGTTAGGCTTCAATAAGACTAAATGGTTGAGATTCCAGATTGTTTCATTTCCAAAGTACAAGCACAGAAGGAGATAACAGCTACACTCAGGTATATATATATATATATATATATATATATATATATATATATATATATATATATAAAATATAAATATATGTATGTATGTATGTATATATAAATATGTGTGTGTATGTATGTATATATGTATATATATATATATATATGTATATATATATATATATATATATATATATACTATATATATATATATACTGTTTTTATACTCTGTTTACTTGTTTATGTTAGTCTTGTTCTTTCTTTCACATAGGTAGGTTGTTTTAAGATTTTAGTGAACTTCTTTTACTTATTATTGACTTGTCTTGGAATGAGGTGTTTTGTTTTTAAATATTTTTACTACATAAAGAGCTGTTGCCATTGCATTAATTTGTTATTGATGTTCGCAAATTATATTATATTTTATAGCCTTGAAAATGCGACTTGGAATTCGTCGCGAAACGTCGGCATTGAAAATAAACTGTAGAGGATGAGGATGCCTCAGCTCCTGCCCTTCGTGATGTATACGTATATACATATATGTATATACATATATATATGTACATATATACATATTTTATATAGCATGTATGTATGATTGTATATGTGTGTGTATGTATGTGTATGTGCTCATCCCAACATCTGTTGTTTTCTTTTCCTAATTCTTGGGGTGACCTACCCGTTGATCTTCCACTCTTGTCTTTTCCTGCATTCTTCTGGATCTCTGAGTCGTATGTTTAATCCCTCGTCGTTTGGGATGATCCCTTTTCTGTCCATATTTTTGTTTATGTTCTTCTTAAAACTTCGGTATATTATTTCATAAGTGAACTTGCCCTCAGAATTATTCCCTACGTTGCCTTCCATCGTTTTTTTCATAACAGTTGATGAGGGCGTTCTCTACGATCACCCTCAGTGTTTTATTTTGGCGGTTATATTTATATATAAATTCTGTCACTTCCCAGTTGATCATATGATTGTAATTCCAGTAGTGTTCGGCCAATGCCGAGACTTATTTGTGATGCGAACGTTCTGTTTAATGTTGGCTTGCTCTGTCCAAAATGTACTTGTATCACAATTGTCGCAAGGTGCTATGTAGACCCCGCCCCTCTTTTCCTCCCCTTTTATAGTTTTTTTTTTTTTCAAGAAATCTTACTCTTATTGTTATTGTTATAATTCCCAACTACTCTTATATTTTTCAGTGTTTTGCTTAAATCCTTAATGATGATATTGTTTGGGATAACGATTGTATCTTGTTTATTACGTCTTTATGTAGGCGCCTTTTACCCATAGTGGTATCCCAGTTTGTTAAAAAAAGCAAATGCATACTCAAACTCCTGGTCCACATAAGGTGGGCTGCAAACCCATTAGGCCCTAATATTCAACCCTGTCATCATGCCTATCTTAATATATTTCATCCGGCTCAAATACATGTGTATGTTAGTGTTTACATGTGTGGTTTTTCAGAGAATAAAATATTCTATTTTTCTACCTGCCATTGTGAGTTTAACATTAAGATTAACATCCAGGCAGGGGATTATCCCTTCTTCCTCCTCCTCTCCTAGGGTGAATTTATTCTGTTCGTTAACCTGGTTAAGTTCAGCCAAACAGCTTACCAATTTCTCTGTCTCCCTGTCATCTACTGTACATACCTAACCCAATTAATTATCTCCACTCCAGGTATCTTAATTTTTTCCAGCTCTTTCGCCTCCAGCCATTCTATAAATATATTCGCCAAATTGGGCGACAGGCTGGAATCCACGGCCACCCCATTCTTCTGAATAAAGTATTTATCCTGACAAGATTCAAGTTCACGCTTAAACTGATTCCACTAGTTTTAAGAATACATTTTTATCAATAACACAGTTGTACGTAGCCGCATCCAAGTTTTTTCTTATAATTTCTACAGTTTCCTTAGCCGGAACGTTCGTGTACAGACAACGACATCAAAACTAGCGAATATACAAGTTTCTACACAGATACCATTAAGTTCGTTAATTAAATCTTACGTTGTGAACCAAGTGTGCTTTAGATGCCAAGGAGTCGTGTTAATTACTGATTATGTAAATTATATCATATAAACTTACAGCTTACACGAGATAGACTGAAACCAGTCACACAGAAGAGCGAAAGCAGAACCTTAGATAAGGAAGGATAGATAGTAAATTGCGCACGGTAGACCTGCACGGCCCCTTATGCATCTAATGCCTTCATTTACGTTTCCGAAGTTCATTGAACTCGACATTTCTTCTGCACTTGCGCGCTGTGTGTATTTGTATGTGAATGTGTGACAATTTTTTTTACATAGACATAAAATTCTTAAAACCTCAAACTAAATTTAAAGGTGCTGAAATATATTGCGTCACTAACGAGATCTTGTACGGTGTTTTGGAATGAATCCTACTTCCTACAGTTGATTAAATATAACATTTAACAAAAAAATTTTGCTAAATAGTTTAAACATTGATCACTGTTCGTTTAATACTTATGTTTTGTCTGATACTGCACCCCTGGATACGGCAACATGGCAGTTACTACATTTCGACCCCTATAAGATGTTATATGCATAAAAAATCCATGTTGTAGATACATAAACACATACCATATCGCTGCGAGGAGAGAGAGAGAGAGAGAGAGAGAGAGAGAGAGAGAGAGAGAGAGAGAGAGAGAGAGAGAGAGAGAGAGAGATTCGCCCATATCTAGTGTCTCTCAAAAATCTCGATAACAGTTCATAAGAAGTCCAAGAAACAAAATACATTTGTTGCTGACGCTCGCTGAAATTTCCGAATCGGTAGACCTAATTTTGGCGACATCTGCAGACTGATCTCATCACAACATCCTTGCGTAAGGAAATTTGGACAGGATCTTTGGTTAGACTGTAAAGCGTATATGGGAGAGACCTGAGAACTGTGCTTAGAAAAGAAAAATTAAATAGTGCGTCGAGTGAAGATAACCAAATTAATAAAGACGTTAATTTTTTGCTTTGTTTGTAAAAAAAAGACACGACCTATAATCAAGTCACTGCTTCCTGTTAGAGGATTTTTTTTTCCATCTGTAGGACTCTTAAAAACGCATTTGATTCTCTTTCAGTAAAAAAAGTCTTGCTTCGTAGGCCGTTCTCCAAATTCGTTTCTCTGTTATTTTTGTGTTCATGGACACCCATATTCTCTCTCTCTCTCTCTCTCTCTCTCTCTCTCTCTTGTGCGTCTTATGCTCCACTTTTGTTTTCTTTATCATGACGAATCTATTCGCAAATGAAAAACCTGAAATGAATGTTAATGAGTCCAAATATTCAAGAGGTTTTGTTGACCTTCCATCCAGGGTTCGTTGACTGTCTTCGTTCCTAGGTTTTTACTCAGCATGTGAGTTCATTTTATTGCTGTCGATGTGCTATCTATAAAGGCTAGTTATTTACATTTAGAATTTTATTAATGTGGGATGTTACTATTGTTACCTTTACTGTTGTTCAGTTAATATTCAAGAGCTGTCGGGGACCTCAGAAATTTAGAGACATAGAAAGGTGGACAAATTTTCTAACCTTCATTTTACGCATTTATTTGCGATTTGAATTTTGCTGAGTTTTTTTTTTTTCGTGACGCCCGTTTTGTCTAGACTGTATTTTTTGTATTTCCCATCTCAAAGTCTGTTTCGCCGCCTTCTGCTCGAACTATATTGTTCGTAATGCAAACAAGACGAGAGATATTTGACGCTTAATACTAGTACTAGAAGACTTCTGTACATTTATTTTCTACGTAGGAATTGCAGTTTAAATTGTGCATTAAAATATCAGTACTACTTTGCACCTTGTAAATATTAGGAAACACGAGTGGAAATTATTGAGAGGCTGAATTATAAAGAGGTGAGTGGTTCATAAATTACAGTTGGATGGAAGTAATACTTGATATTTCAAGAAAGTGGGCTTCAGTCTCTGCCTAACCCTGTTATTCTCCTCACCTCCTGAAATTATAAGGAGAAAGACCATTTTTTAGGACCTGAGTAAATTAAGGTCTAATCTCCTGAGTTCATACAGCTCAGGGAAGGAGAAGATAATCTGTCTAACAAAGTAAGTCTGTCGATTCTTGACAAACCCAGATTCCCACGAACAGATTAGTGTAATATCTTCCATACACTCCTCTCTTCATATTTACACTTCTCTGTTATTTCTCACTTCCTCTATTCCTTCTTTTCTTACTACTTCCTCACTTATCCCTTTCTCCTCCCCATTCCTTGTATCCTTTGTTTGTTCAGCTGCTTGTACGCCTTGCATGTAAATTAACTACTTTGGTATGTCACTGGATGATATGTCATACATATGAATACGTGAAAACATATTTTATTGTGTGTTATACAAGCGTATAATACTTTTAACAAGTTCAATTTTACTGTGGCACTGCAAGAGGTGAAATTCTTTCCTTATATATATATATATATATATATATATATATATATATATATATATATATATATATATATATATATATACAGTATATATATATATACACATATATATATATATATATATATATATATATATATATATATATATATATATATATATATATATGTTTATGTCTATGTCTATGTCTGACGGTTTATCAAGTATCCCTTCTTTCGCTATTAAGCGTTCAGACGGGATTTCAAATCACTTATATTTTAGTTAAAAATTACAAAAGTTTAAAAGTCTATGTAATGTAAAGAGGGTTAATTGCATTTGTCTCAGTATTATAGCTGAGTGAAAATAAATGGGTTTTCAATAGCTTTTTGAACTGAAAGATATTTTCAGCACACTTAGCTGATACCGGAAGTTGATTATACAATCTAGGAGCACAGTGCTTAAAAGTTCTCGTACCCAGAGTGGTCGTTGCACGAGGCTCATCAAGTCTGAAATCATCACGGGAAAGGCGTGTATGAACACCAGGCCCAACTACGTATCTTTTCAGGCAACCTTTAAGATACAATGGTTCTCCCGTGCTAATAGCTTGATATGTTAAGACGCAAAGTTTAAAAATAATCCTTGCTTTGACTGGTAACCAGTGTAATTTAATTAAGGTTGGAGTAATATGTTCTCGCGGGGATATACCAACAATTAGTCTAGCAGCTCTATTCAAAATCATTTGAAGTTTCTTAAGTCGATAATTAGGTAAGTTGTAATACAACGAGTTACAGTAGTCTACTCTACTAACTACCAAACTATTAATTAGCAGCTTAGTGGCATCTTCGTTAAGATATTTTCTAATGGATGCGATATTCCTCAGATGATAATTTGCGGTCCTAACCACATTGTTAATATGTTCATCAAATGTCAAAGAACCATCAACTACTACCCCGAGATCTCTGACTTTATCAGTTAACAAAATATTCTCCTTATTGATGGAGATGCTATTAACGTTATCAAACCTTCTTAAGTTATATTTAGTGCCAATTAGAATACATTCAGTTTTATTTTCATTTAGTTTCAGCTTTTTCTTTTGCATCCATTTCGAAACATCTGCCATGAGTCTATCAATAACAGCTTGATCTTCAATAATGTCATCTACTATTAAATAGAACTGGGTGTCATCAGCAAAAAATTTACATTGAACGCCATGTAATTTAAATATCCAAGACAACTCGATTGTATAAATACTAAAAAGAACCGGGCCAAGTACGCTTCCTTGTGGAACACCCGTGGTGAGCTTTCTACTTTCAGAATATCTATCTTTAACCTTCACCTTGAAAGATCTGTTCGATAAATAGTTATTAAACCATTTAAGAGCATCCCCATCGATCCCAATAGCAGTCATATCCTCTATTAACACTTCATGAACCACCGTATCAAGAGCAGCGCTAAGATCTAGGAGAATAAGCAAGCTACATTTACCGTCATCAGAGAAACCTAACAAATCATTAATTACGGCACAAAGAGCTGTTTCAGTAGAATGGAATTTCCGGTAAGCCGACTGATCTTCAGGAATAGCTCCAATTACTTTCAAGTGCTGACTGAGTTGATCTAAAACGGAAGTCTCGATCATTTTTGACAAAAAAGACAAGTTAGAAATTGGTCTGTAAGATTTCAATTCTTGATGATCAAGGTATCCTTTAAGAGATGGTTTAATGATAGCAACTTTTTCAGAGGACGGGACTAAGCTCTTAGTAATACTCAAGTTGACTATTCGAAGGCTGCAATTGCAATAACCTATCTATGTTCGGGGCATCGATGACCTCATTTATTGGAAAAGGATCGTTACTGCAATAAGAGCGGCCAGAACTAATGAACATAGTTTTGTAAGCATCGAGTGAAATTTGCTCAAACTGCAAAAACTTTGAGAAAATCAGAAAGGAAAATCAGGAAAGTAAGGATATATATATATATATATATATATATATATATATATATATATATATATATATATATATATATATATATATATATATATATATATATATATATATATATATATATATATATATATGGAAATAAAAATTTGAACTTTACTGATGTATGTCCCCATTATCTAAGAGAACTGTTTTCCCGTCTTTGTCGGATTTTATGATTATGATATCCCCCTTTTTCTTAACCTAACTAACGCTTTTTGAATCTTTTCGGGAGCGACTGTTTGTTGTTATTTTGCTCCAAGACATTTAGCAAAATGTCTTTGAGACAAGCATCTTTTTTGTCATAATCGTTTTGTGCAAAATGTCTATCAAAAGCGATTAAGAAATTAAGATTACTCTCGGGACCTGGTTTTAGAGCGAATGAAACCCCAAGATTTAAAACCGTCTGTTATTCTGCGGTTAGAGAGGTTCAGCACATTATTGGTTAGGCCAAGATTATTCCATACACTGTTCCTAATCAGTCTTTTTAATTTGTTGCTCAAATTTCTGGAGTGGGTCTCACTGTTTTCAATAGCACCTGATAGTACAAAATAGGAAAGATGTCTGTACATAGCATCATTCCTGCAGAAGGGGCAAAGCGATGTGGCTAGCTCACTTATTTTTCTTCTCATCACATAGATGTCTTGGTGTGTGGCATGCATTCTGTCTTGGAGGAATGTGCGCATGGAGTCTGGAAATGGGTCTGAGGCCGATGTCCATCGCATGAAGCCGTACATTTTGGGAGAAACTTGTTCTTTTAGGCATTCTTGTAGAAAGTTTTTATGATTCTTCCTTTTGTGTAACCCATGAACTAGTCGTTCGTATCGTCTAAAGATGATGCAACACTTGTGGGTGTAGCAAAGTTTCCACGTATGAGAAATGAACCTGCCTTCAGCCTCAATCAGGACATGGACCGGATCAGGGAATGGTGTTGTCAGTAGGGTATGAGGCTGAACTCCAGTAAAACAGAAATACTATTGATTAGCAGATCTAATACACATTTCCCACCCCGTCCTCCCTTTCAGGTTGATGGAATTTTGCTGAATGAGACTGAAGCTTTAACTATTCTGGGTGTAACTTTTGACCCACATATAACCTTTGAGAAACGTCTAAAGAAAGTCTCAGGAAATGCCGCACGTAAGATAGGTATTGTCCGTAAGGCCTCATATACTTATAACACTGATAAAATCAATGCAACCTTTTTAGGCCATTTGTACTTCCTTTACTGCAATACTGTTCTCCGGTGTGGATGTCTGCTTCTGCCGGAGATTTATCTCTTTTAGATAGAGTGGTTCGTGGTGGTAAGATTTCTAAAAGAGAGAAATCTCCGGCAGAAGCCGACATCCACACCGGAGAACAGTATTCCAGTAATTGAAGTACAAATGACCTAAAAAGGTTGCATTGATTTTATCACGGTTATAAGTATATGAGGCCTTGCAAACAATACCTATATTACGTGCGGCATTTCCTGAAACTGGTGTGTTTCCCGATACCTTTGTCATGATGCCTGATGACCATAAATAAATGAGTAAAAAATCACTAGTTACTCGAAGACCCCCACCAACATCCTTGAAAATCTTTCTCTTTGTGCAAGAGAGCTATTTCCATGCAAGGCATTACTACAAAGATACCAGGACAAGACCAGTCAGAGATTGTTACCGAAGTCACGGTAAAGAAAATCGGATTAGGATGACGCCGGTCGTTTGAAGGCAAATCACGCAAAGTGTCTTCCAAATTCAGAAGTTCCAACAAACGTCAGCAACAAAAGTATTTTATTCTTTGGATTCGTTGTAAATTGTTGCTGATGGGTTCCTTTTTTGCCCTTGGTGGGTGACTGGCAAGAGGTGATTCTCTCTCTCTCTCTCTCTCTCTCTCTCTCTCTCTCTCTCTCAAAAACATTATTGGCTTGTTTTATGCTTCTAAGGTCATGGAAGAAACCCAAGATAATTTCGTGGTAGAAACAAGCCAGGTATGCCCATAAAAAAAAAAAAACATTATTAGAGAGAGATTGACTGTCTGTGATAATCTTTGTAGAAAGAACTTGAAGTGTGTGAGGTTTTGACGATGGGATTTTAACAAAAGCACTTGAAATGTCTCTGACACTTATGTTGCGGATGAGGAAATATAGAATGTGAGCAGTTATATTCAAGTTACTTTATGACATGTAAGAAGTTTATTAAATTTTTCATATATGTTCATTCAAGTAATAAACATATATTCCACATATCCCTGTATAAAAACTGTTTCAAGGAAAACATAGGAAACAAATTTGTTAGGAAGCACTTATGTGCTCTTCAGATAATCTTGATCGTTTTGACAAATATCTTTTATGAGACCTTCCTATGGAGAACTCCAGTAATTGCATTTTGTGCCTCTGGTTTGGAAATTAGCTCTTTCTTATGATGTTCCACGACGTCACGCTACCAAGTTCTATTGGTCTTTTATTTCCAGTACTGGAAAACTGTGGCCTCGCCCTTCAGTCAGTTTTGTACGTTGTATATTAGTTTATGAGAGGTTTTAATTTACTATTACTGTTTCAACTTATGTTTGACTAAGATTATGTTGAATTTTTGCAGCGTGTGTATTATCGTTAATTTTTATTTGAATATTATTTATTGTTTTTTCACCCACTTTTGACATAAGGATATTCGATTGTGTAGAGCATTTTGTTGTAAGTTAATATATATATATATATATATATATATATATATATATATATTTATATTTTTATATATATATATACACATATAGATGTAATGATATAATGATATATGAATAACATACATATAACAGTGAGAAAAAGAACTGAGAAGAGAACGAGTGATAGATTGATGAATAGTAGAGAGAGAGAGAGAGAGAGAGAGAGAGAGAGAGAGAGAGAGAGAGAGAGAGAGAGAGAGAGCATAGCAAAACAGGATATGTTATATAAACGGGGCGCGAGTATAATCTACTGAAATCGTTGAAGGAAGGACGATCGAAGCAGAAGTGTCGTGACTACGTAGCCAAACATTGGTGCGGTATGGGCGAAGATTAATCAACAGCGCAATCGTTAAAGAATGCCATAACCGCCTCACCTATGAAGCTTACCTGTGCAAATCTAGCCGGAAATCTTAGATTTCTGGTGACGTAATTAGTCCCACCTACTAAGGAGGGGTTAATTAATCTAATTACACCCAGAGGAAGTCCTTAGATAAGTCTTCAACCAATTAGACGTCTACCAAAGGGCTGGACAGAAGCTGTTGCCCGCCTATTTTAGGAGGGTCATTCCATTTTGAAAATCCTTCAAAAGGGAAGGAAGAGAAGCAGAGAACAGCAGAGATAGAGCAGAAGAAGATCCAAAGAGCCTTAGTGGAGTGAGATCATGGGTCTCACCAGTTGTGGGTTGTTAACCAGATTCAAGAAACAAGACTCACACATTCACACTTCAATTCGTATTCATACTACTTAACTTGTATATATATTTGACTGGTATATGTACAGTGTTATTTTTACTAGTGTGTTAATGAAGTAAGAAAGCTGCACTGTCTTCCTAAACCTCCTGACACTCAACGCTACTACAATAACAAAGCCAGAAACGATAAAGCATCTAACTATAAGGAAATAATAAACTTCTTTGCATGGGCAACGAATAAAAGCATAACAGAAGGTGGTAAAGAAACATAACAAAACGAACTCATCATCACATTAGCGCCCAAACAAGAGTAAAACGAAAGACAAATAAGAAAGCATAACATGTATATGTATATGTATATATATATATATATATATATATATATATATATATATATATATATATATAATATATATATATATATATATATATATATATATATATATATATATATATATATATATATATATATATATATATATATATATATGTGTGTGTGTGTGTGTGTGTGTGTGTGTGTGTTTATTGATGAATCAGCTGTTGTTTTGATGGGACAATCGTTTGCCGTTTGTTCCCTTGGTGGGTTGTTGTTTCCTTACCTATTGTGTCTTTTCTTTGTGGAAGGAGTTGACATCTGTCTTGGTGGCTTTGACAGCGTCAGTCAGGTCCAGGGCGGCAGCAAGTCTGGTTCAGAATAGCAGTATTTCGGCAGTTGGGCTGTAGGAGTAGTTTGGAATGGATGAACGGACTGGTTATGCCTACCTATTGCCTTGGGTGGGAGGTAGAAGACCTCTTAGCCTGCTGGTGTGACTTCTTTGTTAATGGCAGTAGTTGGATGTCTCGACGACGACATGATCTGGGTCATCTGTGGATGTATTCCCGTTTCCGCAACCTTGTTTGTTTCGATGCCTCGACCTTGTTCGTCTGTTGCTTTTCCGCATCCTTAGTGACAGTTGTCTTTTTCGACAACTCTTAGTAGTTTGTCTGTTTTTTGTATTCATTTTACTGTTACTGCATTATGCTGCCTGTTTTTGCATTTGTTGTAATCTATATTTTACGAATTTTTCATTATTTGTGATGCTGTGTTTTTGTGGGTATTATGCTACCTGGTTTTGTGTGTACTGTAAAGTGTATTTTACTGCTTTTGCATTTTTGCTGTGGTTTTTTATTATTTATGATACCGCCTTTATTGTGTTGTGGTTATGTTGCTTATGAATTGTTTGAGTTTAAACCATTTAATTGGGATTTTACTGTTGCTGCCTCTGTTATTGTTAATTCATTATATGTATGTTTATTTGATTTGTTTGTAATTGGGCCTGACTCACTTGTATATTTGTATATAAATTAATCTTAAGACTATATTTTGTTTTGTTCTGCTCCTTCCTCCTTTGTTTGTCGCAACGACAGCATTCCAATCACATTCTTTTTTTGAATTTTAGAACTTGCTGAACCAAGTCAGGTTCATTACACTGTTAAAGTCCTTTATATAATGTTCTCGTTTCAAAATCCAACGAAATTTGCGTGATAGTTTCCGGTTTTAAAATACTGTGTCTGGTAACGATTACATTCTATATCAGTGCGACCGAAGGAGTAGAAAAAATCGCCTATGTTTTAGCCTCTTTTATTCTCAGTTTTCACTGAATTTTGACTATTTTCTTTGCCACTAGACACATTTCTGGTTCAAAGAGTAAAGAGTAAGTGCGGTAGATAAATTTCCCTAGTTAATGAGGGGACTCTACAAAAGTATTCTTTTTATGTATGTGGTTTATATATTTTATTCATTCAAATATACTTATATATATTAGATGGTATCTGTCCCTGTTAATTCGTTTTTGATTTTGGTAACTACATCGTGAACATTTTGTCTCCCCTGCCGGTTCGTTGTTTATTTAAATGTTTATATGTATACATAGTCTAATTTGTTTTGTGAAGCTGCTACCTAAAGCATTTTAGAATTCGTTAAATGATTCATTTACTGGTTAGATTCAATTTTACTCATTCGGCCTTGCAAAAGCAGTTTTTGCTGAAAGAAAATCACCTGTTGGGAAGTTTAGTTTTCATTTTTTAATTAGTTTCTCTTTTTTTGTTTTCTTTTCTAACACACAACTGGAATTTTAGTTTCCCTTCTTTTTAATTGGTTTAGATTTTATTCTTTTGTAACACATGAAACTGTGGAATTTTGTTATTTTGGCTCTAGAGACAACTTAGTTTGTGGTCGTAATAAGATATATTCCAGGTTGACAATATGCACTTTTTTAGGTTTATACTCGTATGAGTGTTAGGAATCTCTGGCCGTAGTCCTAGGAAAATTGTGCATTTAAAGCTGGTTTCAAAAACCCATTGAAGCGCAACCAAATGTGTAAGTTGATGCATATCAAACGCCCATTAACTGATCCGTATCAAGATAAAACAAATTGGTAATAATCTTTGCTTTTTCTAGTTCATCATTAGTTGTCAGACTTGCCAATATTATCATTAAAGAAAATTTTATGTTAGGTCTGGCTGAGTCTGGCTGAGTAAGTATAAAATACCAAAAGATTTTACCATTGAAGACCAAACAATTGGACTGTTTTGAAAACTTTCAATCGAAAACTCAGCGATTAACACCAAATATCGGAAATTAAAATTTCTAAATCTCTTGAGAAGAAGCGAAAGTTTTATAGTCTTTCAAAAATCATCCGCTGCAGCTCCTCAAAAAAAAAAAAAAAACTCTCCCCAAAGAGAAGAGAACTATAACTCGGGAACTATGCAGTTGACGGAAATTTTCATTCTGAAACTCAGCAGTTATACCAAACTTTCATCCAGAAACTTTCATTGCGAATGAATGCGGGCAACACAGGAGCGGAGTGAGTCTCCTCTTTTGTGAAACTCGGAGGAGGAGGAAAGCAGAAACAACGCCTCAGAAATTCTCCTCTCTCTCTCTCTCTCTCTCTCTCTCTCTCTCTCTCTCTCTCTCTCTCTCTCTCTCTCCTTCTTCTTCTTCAACTTGCAGCAGTGCTTGCAAAATCCATCATTAGAGATTCCTTCCCCAAACATTTGCTCTTGGATATTTTACGACTCGAACTCGTGCTTTGCTCAACCGGTTCGCTAGAAAAGTCAAATATCAAAAACAAATGCATCTCGATTCACCCGATTTAAGTGAACATTCATCGTCAGCTCATTGTTGGGCTGTGATTTGAATGACTTTTGTTGCCAACGACGAGGGCTAGCGTGTTACCTATTTCGTCAGGAATTGCCGCGTCATTAGGGTATTTTAACAGGAAAAGGAATCAGTTTCTACTAATTTTTTGTTTTATGTCGGAAGTACACATACAAACTCAAATGTACTTGTATTTGCAGGTGATACTGACAGCCAACATAAAATGCGTTCATCACCTCAGGTCTACTGGGGAGGGGGGGAGGGTGAAATCATCGTTAGGGGTACAGTGGTGCCTTTGTGATACCATAAATATTTAGATGCGTATCTGTTTCCTTTCCATTTATAAAGTGGTCCAGGTGTCTGCTTAATTCTTTAGTGGTCGACGCGACGGTCCGAATCCCCAAGGAAGAGGTTATTTTTTATATATATATATATATATATATATATATATATATATATATATATATATATATATATATATACTGTATATATATTATATATATTTATATATATAATTTGTATTTATATATATTATATTATATTATTAGCTTGGCAAATTTTCCATCTTAAGCAGTTTATATTATAATCTCTGTCATTATTCTTCTTTCATGATCAGAAGGACGTTTTAGGAATAAGGGGACAATACTTGTGTTATATTTTATATTTACATAATTGACTGGTGTCTCGTCGCCCAGTGGTGATGTCCTCAAGACTTGCGTTTACGTTGGGAAAGACTCAAGTTTTATTACATTTGCGGACGTTACAGTATTGTTTATCCTAAAGCAACGACGCCTGATGCTATCACGAGAATGGTAATTGACTTGTATACTTACTGCTCGTAAGTCGCCGCCCTATGATAATATATGTATATATATATATATATATATATATATATATATATATATATATATATATATATATATATATATATATATATATATATATATATATATATATATATATATATATATATTATAATTATATCTAACAGCAATTATATATAGAATTAAAAAGAAATAAATTTTCAGGCTAATAAAGTCATAACATCGAAACAATATAACTGTAACTTGTAAAATTAAGAATTACTATCCTTTTATGTATTTTAAAGTCTCCAGGCAATGGCCATGAAATATCTAATGACTTTAAGAAATTGTATATTTACGATATGAAATGAAAGAGGGTGAACGGAAATAAGATGGGGAGGGGATGAAAGTGGCGCTGTTGATATGTGAGAATGTGGATTTGTCAAGAACCAATATTGTATGTATTACAAACTTTGTTCTGCTTCCCGGATGTTGTATGGGCTCAGGAAATTAGATCCCAACTGACGCTGACTGCGACTCGTGGACTGTGTTGAAGTATTCAAGATTGATCTTTTTACTCATAATGGCTAGGGGCGGTGAGAATTATGTGAAAGAAGAGACAGATGCTTACTTTTATTGGTTCTCAAATAACTCTATCTATTATTAATTAAAGAAACATTCATCATCAAAAAATTCTTAGCCTTTCAGTGATGTCTGCTGGAGAGGAGTCAGAAATTTATTTCTGTTCCACACGAATGTTATTCATAGAAGGATTTGGAAATTTTCATCAACATTTAATAGAATTACCAAAGAATATTGATTTTAAATTATGAAATACAAAATATATTTTGTAAAGACATTTCCATATTTGTTAATTTCTACTCTAAGAAGGGATGTAATTATTTTTCTGCGTTGAAAATAAAAGATATTTCCAAGCATAGATGCCCAATTGGCTTTTTTGAAAAGAATGTCGCCCTTGCTTTCCACCTGTAACTGAGGTGAAGAAATTTATTTCATTCCATATTTCTATAAATTCGAATGAAATGTTGTCTATAGAAAAAAAACTTGGTTATGCAAGCAGTTAGGTTCCCAGTGACGAATAAGTTGCTGAAACATTCCAAAATTAAAGGCAAATTTCACGAACTTTGAGAGACCTGTTGTGTGGTGTCATGTATTTCTGATCCACACTGATTGTGCATTAAATGAGCAGCATTAATATATATTGGGGACATCAAATTATATCGCTTATATAATATCATTAAAATATAAAGAACAATATAACATTAACTTGTAAAATTAAATGCAAGATTTTAAAGTCTCAGGCAACATGTAATAATAATAACAACATAACTCTGTATGAAATGAAAAATGAACGGAAATAAGATGGGGAGGGGATTTGGCGCTGTTGATATGTGAGAATGTGGATTTGTCAAGAACCAATATTGTATGACAAACTTTGTTCTCTTGTTGTATGGGCTCAGGAAATTAGATCCCAACTGACACTTTTGATTTCAAGATTGATCTAACATTTATGTGAAAGAAGAGACAGATTCATTGGTTCTCAAATAACTCTATCTATTATTAATTAAAGAAACATTCATCATCAAAAACTTAGCCTTTCAGTGATGTCTGCTGGAGAGGAGTGAATGTTACATAGGGATTTGGAGTTTTCATCAACATTTAATAGAATTACCAAAGAATATTGATTTTAAATTATGAAATACAAAATATATTTTGTAAAGACATTTCCATATTATTAAACTCTAAGTGTAGCTTATTTTTTCTGCGTTGAAAATAATAGATATTTCCAGCATAGATGCCCAATTGGCTTTTGTGAAAAGAATGTCACGTGTAACTGAGGGGAAGAAACATTGCATATATAATTCGTACTTAGAAAAACTTGGTTACCATAGAAGGTTCCCGTGACGTATAAGTCTGAAACATTCCAAAATTAAAGGCAAATTTCACGAACTTTGTGTGTGTGGTGTATGTATTCCTGATACACTTGTGCATTAAATGAGCAGCATTAAAGTATTGGGGACATCAACGCCTGATAAAGAACTTGTTACTAAATGCAACCAAATAATAATAACAACATAACTTTGTCATACTCAACGAATTTCCAAAGACTCTCTTGCACATTTGGATTCCATTAACATTTACTTCAGGTCATTAATTGTGCATAATTCAGTTAGAGCAAAAGAAATGGAAGTGGGTGTAAAACCAATACGGGAGAGAGAGAGAGAGAGAGAGAGAGAGAGAGAGAGAGAGAGAGAGAGAGAGAGAGTAGCAAAGAATGGGTCAGCTTGGAATGAGAAGGTAGAATGAAGGCTGATAAATGGACAGAGGTAACAGAGGATCGTTGTCAGGGCAACATAACATACCATTCCAGGAATGACGTCTTTTTAGGAAGAAGAGAAAACCGAGTGTGTAATTATTGTTGTCAGTTGCGTGCATGTGCGCAGCTGTGCCTTTACAAAGAATAAATCACCTTGGTGATATGGGCTATTTACGGATCAGCTTTTCAAGGGAATAATCGACTTTGTCTGCTGTTTGACGAGACGAATTTTCGTTGATATTGGCTGAGAGGCTTTGGATGAAACTTCGGTTGATCTTGAAGGGGTATTATGGAAACTGGCTGAGATTATTTTTGGTGCATTAGTCGAAGGGATATTTAGTTCCTTACCCTTGCGAGCTTATCATTTTCTTGATGTGCTTGTTTGTTTTAAAGTGATCACACACGTACAGTACAGTATATAAACAATTATTTAATAGCAAAATTCCCATATATTTTTGTATCTCAAAACTTACCAATAATTTGCAGTGGCAGTAGTTGTTGTTTAAAAGAAAAAGTCAGTACGCATATGTCGTTAAAAAGGAAAGTTTTGAGAGAGAGAGAGAGAATAATTCATAGTATAAATCTTTTTAACTGTCGTTTGTTGAAATGTCTCAGTACGATTTCCTTTAACGTGACCTCGGTAACGACCGCTGTCTGTCCTCGATCTACGATCTCTGTGTCTGTGTTGTCCTTGAATGAAAAATGGCTTTCCTGCATAGGGAGCGGGGAAAACTTGTATTGGGAGATGCGGTTGTCACAGCGGACAGACTTAAGCTGACATCATGACTCGTGAATCTGGGAATCTAGTACAGGACGAGACTTGATGTTCTGTGGATGCTTGCACAAGATAACTTCAGCACATTTCATCACGAAGGCGCTAGCTTCTAGTTTCGTTACCTCCGCATCCGTGCAAGACTATGCAGACAACTCAATGGTGCGGTATTTTCTCCAAAGAAATTTCTATGATATTGTGTTATAAAAATCTTTCGTACTTTCTGCATGGGGGAAAATTAAACACTTCGAGGCGACAGACCAAAAAGATGCTGTGATGGTCAAACATTGAGGTTAAGAATACAAAATCATTGTGCTTATAATTGGTACCATGAAATACTTGTTTACCACAAATGGTTCAGGAGACATACCTGAGACATTCCAAAAATGATAGTTAGCAAAAATGAAAGTTAGAGAAATATCATGTCCTTCATATTCTTGCACATTAAAATAACATAAAAGTATTGAGAACAATAACGCCTGCTCTCTTAATTTTATTTTATGTAAAGAACTGTCGTCACCAAATACAACAAAAAACGACAACAGTCATAACAACACTTATTCTGATATAAAAATATATTATATATATATATATATATATATATATAGATAGAGAGAGAGAGAGAGAGAGAGAGAGAGAGAGAGAGAATAGCAATGAATGAGTCAACTTGGAATAGGAAGCTATAATGAAGATTCATAAATGGATTGACGTAATGGAGGGTCGTTGGCAAGAAAAAACATCAACATTCCAGGAAGCTTGACGTAACGAAATTATGGTTGGGTCATTATTAGTGTCATTAGTGTACATGTCTGCAGCTTTGTATTTAGAAAGAATAAATCTCCCAGGTGATATTCAAGGGCTATTTTCGGATGAACTTATAAAAATAATTGCACTCGAGTTTCAAATGACGAAGACGAATTTTCGTTGATGGTTTATCCTGAGTGGTTATTATGGCAGGTGCCTGGGATTACTTGTGGTGCATTAGTCTCAGGGATTTTATTTCCTTACCTTTAGACGTATGTTTTACTTTATGAACGTTCTTGTGGGTTTTGTTCATATAGAATACAGATACACGAAAATTTAACAGCAAAATTTCCATGTATACTCTTACCGCAAAGAACTAATAATTTGCATCGACAGCAGTTCGGATTTAAAAGAAAAAAACTGTACGCAAGTACCGTTAAAGAAGAGAGAGATAAAATAATTTAAAGAGTAGAATAACTTATTTTAACCGTCGTTTGCTGAAACGTCTGAATACGATTTCCTTCTGCATGACCTCAGTAACAACGGCTGTCTGGTCTTGCCCTACGATCAGTGTATCGTTGTTGCCTTTGAAAGATAAATGGCTCCTCTTTACAGGGAACGGGGAAAAATTGCACTGGAGGATGCATAGGGACATTATATTTGAAAGATCTAGGGGTATCTGACATCATAACGCATTAATCCGTGAAATCTCATACAGGACAAGACGTTAAATGTTCAATAGACAGAGCACATTCCACTACTGAGGTAATAGCTTCTGGTTCCGTAGGCACAACTTGTCATAAACACTCCTGGTTAAATTGTCGCATACATATCACAAACAGGTCGAAATCAAGTCAGTTACCTTAGGTGTGGAACGAACCTCTGGCAGATTCTGATCAATCATAAAAAGGACTTATTAGAACTACCAATAAGTCGTTGACTGGTATTCAGTACATTAGTGATGTGCATGCGATATGTTGCCGACTTTTTATGAAACATTTGTCTGCTGCGTTGTTGCACCCTAAGACTGTGCAGAAAATTCGATGATACTTTACTGTAAACGCGTAAAAACGGAGAATAAAGGGAATACACATATCCGCATGGTTGGAGACGGATGACAGATCAAATAAGAGAAATTATGACATTTTCCTTTTTCCGTAATTTCCATCTTTCCAGGAGAAGTGAAATTGCTGAATGAAGAATCTAATAAGAGGTTAGTTCTCTTATGAATATTCATTGGGAAATTCACTGTTTATTTGTGTAATGAATAAACAGTGAGAAATGCTATCGATTATAATTGTCTTAGATATGATTGGTTCTCCAGACTCCTTATATTTATTCTTGACCAGTAAATCATTAAAGAATGCCGACGAGTGCGTTTTTTCCCAGATCAGATTACATCTAGGAGAAATGCAGTGATCATTAAAAGAATGCGAACCAATGATATGTTTACATGTCGATAAAACAATATCACAATATCATATACACCTGAGCATATACTGTACATCCAGTAAGGAAGAAGGAAATTTAGGTACAGCCATATATGTACATAACAAAGTATTTTTTGGTAAAGTACCTGTAAACATTACTGACTTGCAAATATCAGGTATTAAAATTCGGATAAAAACGATGATTATGTAGTTTATAATTTATTCAACCAACCAAATAAAAATTACAACATTAACAATGCCAAAGAACCTACATTAATGGTAGGTGATTTTAATGCTGTAATTGAACAAACCCAAAAAGGGCAGGAAGAAAAATAGAAGAATTCGTGGATTCAAATGATATGTGCAGTGCAAATAATGATGAGTTCCGCACGTACTATTCAAAAACACATTGAACATTTTCCTCAGTAGATTTAACTCTATGTGTGTGCCTCAAGTATGATGGACAGATTAGATTGGAACACAGTTGATGACTTGTACACCAGTGATCATTTCCCAATATCAATTTCCTTGTTACAGAATAATCCTGCCAAGCAAGTCACTCAATTTTATAAAGCAGATTAGGAGCTATATAAACTACACACTAGGAATATCCAACATTTGAATATTTAAAAGACCATAATGAAACCAATAAATTTTTGTTGATTTCATTAAAAATGCTGCTGATAAAGCAATACCAAAACCAAAATCTCATCCAACAAAACACCAAGTGCCATGGTGGTCAGATAAGCTAACAGAATTAATAAATATAAAACACTCAATAGTGAGACGACTAAATAATTTAAATAAAAATTCAAAAAATTAATAAAACATTACCGATATTACAAGGATATTTACTGAAAGGGACTATATTATTATTAGAAATTGATACATTAAAACCTCTATACAACCAAATATCTCCAAAATTTAAAAAAGAATAATTCAAGGGAGAATCATTTCATGGAGGAAATGTGTATTAGATCTCTCTAATAATGCTCCCATACAAAACATATGGAAAAAATGAAGAAAGTAAATGGTACCCATGTTAAGCCACCTAGACATGCCATATTCAAAGATGGAAAAAGAATACTCGATCTGAAAGAAATAAGTAATGTAATAAGGAAAACTAAGCAACTGTAAGAGACGATAAAAATGTAGATGAACACTTCTGAACAAAGAAAAATAATATACAATTAACAACAGACTTTGAAACAATAGTTGGAATATGCTCTTATGAAAAGCAATAAATCTGTTCCTGGAGGTGACAATATTTATTTTGCTCCTTTGGCAAAGTCATACCTTTAGAGTTTTATAATAATCTATGGCTTGGAAATTTATTTCCAGATAAATGGTGATATGGTATAATAACTCCTATCTCCAAACCTGGAAAGGATCCCAGTAATGTAAATAATTACAGCCCAATTTCTTGAACTAGTCGCGTATGCAAATTGTTAGAGAAAATGGTAAATGCTCGACTAACGTGATATATTCAAGAATATAAAATTATGACTCCTACTGAATTCGGGTCACAATGTAATAAATCTACATTAGATTCTCTCCCTAATTTAGAGGACCACATACGTAGAGGATTTGAGTGAAAATGAATTATTGTAGCTGGCTTTTTTGACATTGAAAAGGCATACGATGCTCATGGAGGTACGTAATATTAAAAACGTCATAGCACCAGTGGCCATTTACCTAACCAAGAAATTTTGACAGATCGCACTCTTCGGGTGAGAATTGTTGATGATTTGTCTAAAACATTTCCACTTGAAAATGGTGTTCCACAGGGAAGCGTCCTTAGTTGCACACCTTTCACTTTAGCAATAAATGATATTAGTAATAATCTGCCTATTGGAATTGAAAGTAACGGATGATTTTACTATATATTATTAAGCATCTCGCATAAACCACGCAGAAGGAATCATTAATAAAACTATATTAGAAATAGATGGATGGGCCTCATCTGTAGGCTTTAAACTTTCCATATATAAAACTCAAGCAGTCATGTTTTATAAAAAATAAAATGTGGAAAAAGTCAAGAAATAGATTTAGAATCGGCAATCTTAGTATGCCAATTGACCAAATAGCAAATGTTTTAGGATTGATATATATTACTCACTTAAATTGGAAAGCCCACATAACATACATGAAATCAAAATGTTAAAGAGCATTAAATGTAAAGTAGCAGTGTTGTCTATCACTGACTATAGAAGCAAAATATATGGCTCGGCATCTGACGCAACGCTGAAAACGTTGTACCCAATTCACAACGTAGGCCTGAGACTATGTTCAGGAGTCATCAGATCATCACCAAACTCATCCTTGCAATTTGATTTTAGTGAACTTCCACTGTCTGTCCATAGAGAATAAGTAACATGAAAAGTGCCCTAAGAATCTTGTAAGAAAGACGAGAAGTATTTGGGTAAAGAAGACTATTATACAGAAGTGAGAGGTTTGTGACTAGTGAGTACGGCGTAAGGAGAACATAGGAGGTCGCTTATGAAATGGAGAAAAGTATTATCATTAAAGCAAAACCTTCTCTGTTAAATACACACGAACACTAAGTATGCATTAAGTCCCACATAACAAATAAACAAATATACAAAGCGGTCCTTGTTGCTCTTGGTCGTGACGCAGGAAACATCGTACTTCAGCGACCAATAACAGTACAGTATAATCAAAGGGATTCCAAGCGAGGTTATCCGGGGTCGTTGGAGCGAGGCTGAATTAAGTTGTTATTGTACCCTCGCGTAAAGGAACCACTGAAGTTACTGTCTACGGTAACATTTATTTTTTTTAGAATCTCGTAACATTCCTGTACTTAGACCCTAGTAAGTTATGGCTTACAACATGAGAGTGATATCGTAATGGTCTGGTTCTTCAAACATATACAGTATGCTTTTGTTTCATGTTTTGGTTATTAGAATTTTTCAACTAGAATGAACACGATCGACACAGTAAATGCTACAATTATGTTACCTTCCAAAAAAGCTGAGTTTATATAATTTAGTATCGTTTTAACATGCAGATTTGTAAAACACGATGCGCTTCAAAGTAAACGAAATTCAGAAACGTTTTCTGTATCTCCTCATGGGTATTCTGAGAACCTGAAGCTTATTTTTCTAATCTTATATGAAAGCATTCTAACAGTGCCATTCAAGATATTTTCCTCCAAATTATTTCAATAACATTAACACAAAGTTTCTTGAAAATTTTGTGTGAGTTAATATTCAATAAAAGAAATATTATCATAAAATCTGGTATAGATGAAAATTCCCATTAACTTTCAGAAAATTTCGTTAAGAATACATTAAGAAAAAATAAGTCCTCAGAAACGATCATCATTCCTTTCGACAATTTCATATTTCAACACACAGCAACATTTGCTAAGTTCTTTATTCCAGATATATTGATTGATTGTCAGATATGAAAACAAATCCATCACAAAGGAGAATCATCTTCAAAATTGCTTTTGATCCGCAGTAAAAGTGAAGAAGTCTTTTGGTAACCTGTATTATGTGACAGCTTCATTATCTTGAAATATTTAGCTGGTTTGAATACCCGGAGATCGGCCGCCGCTTTATTTGTCTTTGCAATTGCATACACATTATGCAACCCCCTCTACCCAGAAGAATATACAAAATCACTCACGTGAAAATAATGCAGTATTATAGAAGTAAACATTTGTGTACACGTTAACAGTTAATGTTTACAGTTTTAATAAGGTCACCAAGGCAAAACAATCTTAATTACGTACTTGCCACGTTAAAAATGTGAATAAAGATTACAACCTAGGTAAATTGCCCGTCAACATTCTTTATTGTGTAATATGATTATGTTTTTATGCACATAAACTGTGACGTATCCCACGATGCGCAAAAGCATACTCTTTTAGGAAGACTGTATTTCAACATGCTCCACATGCATGTGGCCAAGTATGTAAGCCCATAAACTCTTGTAATAATAGGAGAGAGAGAGAGAGAGAGAGAGAGAGAGAGAGAGAGAGAGAGAGAGAAGAGAGAGAGAGAGAGGTAAATAGTAAGGAGGTTGTAAAAAGTTATTAATCTAGGAAACTCTTCCTGTCAACGATTGCTCGACGTTAACCTAGCACAAACTTTCTTCATCTTTTTCTTATTCTTCTTCCCACATGTTGTGTTGACTCAGGAGATTACATCTATGTTGATAATGATTATGACTCAAAAACGCTCCGACGATTTCCTGGAACTCTCCTCCTCGCATCTGCTGACGATGGTGTCATAGGAGGAGGAGGAACTTTTCTTCCTCATGATTCTAAACTACTACTCTTACTACTACTTGTTCCTCATGGTTCTGAACTACTACTCCTACTACTGTTTGTTATTTCTGTTATTATTGTTGATACTGTTGTAGTTGTTGTTGTTAAGAAACTGGTTGATGTTGTTTGTTACATCCAGTCGTAATTATACTGTATAAATAAATCGTATTACTTTAACAAACGCATTTTGATTTTTATCATCCTCTGCACATGAGAACGACAGAGAATTACTTTTAAAAATTCCAAATTAAATTTGTAATTACAACACAATACACTTGAAAAATAACTTTTCGTTGGTATATTCCATGACGAACAGTCATTGATAGAAGACTTCGGTTCCTATGAAGCGACCAAAGATTCTCTCTCTCTCTCTCTCTCTCTCTCTCTCTCTCTCTCTCTCTCTCTCTCTCTCTCTCTCTCTCTCTCGTTTTTTTACTGTGTTAAAAGGTAACCATGACTAATATAGTAACTTTAACAACAACCTCTTGTTGATGATGGTAAAGTCACATGTTGGCTATTAGTAGAAACTGAAACCAAAAGAGTCAGAAATGTAACCACAGTAGGAAATCACCAGACTCTTTTGTACATTTCCAACCTTGAACCCAGGACATTATTAATATATAAATATTTCACTCGAGCGAAAGAAAACGAAGGTAATAGGAGACTGGTGGAAGGGGGGAAAGGGAAAGGGCTTGTATCTCAGATAGAAACAGATTTTTAATCCTTTGCTATGTTAAAAATTGTTAGAACTGGTCCTGGACAAGTTCGCATGTGAACTATAGAGAGAGAGAGAGAGAGAGAGAGAGAGAGAGAGAGAGAGAGAGAGAGAGAGAGAGAGAGAGGTGGTTAGGGGACACGTAAAAGGAAGATGAAAAGGACTTTGGAAAACGTCCTGGAGGATGCAGAACGCAGCAGCACATTGCAAAATGGAAAAACAAATGGATTTGTGTCAGTCCAGAAATTGCAAAAAGACAGTTCCTTGGACGAGAAGGAACACTTGCCTTGAAGCAGAATGATGGAATGAAAATGTTGGGTAGAGGAGTATGAGATGGAGTAGGAGGAGGCTGTCAAGAGTATTTCAGAAGAAATGGAGACTCATGATAGAAATAAATGAATTAGATGTTGGAAGAAGGAATGACATTTTTACTACTATTTCTTAACTTTCTTCAAACCCACGCTCAGGATGGTTTTAGCTGTACAGCGTCATCTGTTCCAGAGAGGCCAGAATTTTTGCCTTGACTAGCCTCTTGACAGGGAAGTGTGGTCGGTCGTAATCTGAGATGTCAAAGGAGTCAATGCCTTCATACATTAAACCTTAAATGGAAACTGTGATTGATCTCCTAAACTATTTGTTTCTTTCTAAATGCTGACAAAGGAAATTCTTGGCTCTGCTCTTGTTTCCTTGAAACAAAATTGATCTATTTTTTGTAAAACTTGTGGTATTTCGTGATATACATTTGCTATATTGATTTATTTACTTATTCACCTATTTCTTTTGAGTAAGACACTGCAAGGCACTGGCCCAGTTCAGTTTACTTTGAGTAAGACATTGCGAGGCATTGATCCAATTTTTTTACCTTGTTTTATTCTAAGTGACAATTATATTAATTATATCAGTTATAATTCCACTTTGGTGATACTTCCGAAGTAGAGCCAGTTACATATTAAACGACATTCGTAGGTTAATGTTTGTGAATATTATATACATACACACATATATGTATATACACATACATACATACACACATACACACACCTATATTGGCAGACACATATATACATACACGCATTTGTGTGTATTATTAGCGATATCAGAAAAGGGGACATTAATGAAACTGTCCAAAACCTAAATTTTCGGAATGTGATCAATTCAGTCACTCCATGCTGATACGTAAAATCTTCACAACAATATTAATATAAGCAGTTCCTAGAAAGAACAAGTTGCAAGTGTTTGCTCTCAGTAATTGCTACTTTATGGAAGTACACATTTCGTTAAAGGGTCTTGTTATTTCGTCCAAAAGAGCTTCAATATTTCCTTGATCGTCTTGTTTACCTTTGATAATGTAATACGTCGGTCCACAGCCTTTTGAATTTGCTAAGTATCAATAGACACATCGTGAGAATCAAATAAGCGAACATTAATGATATTCACTTAGTTTTTATTCTCAATTAAGAACTGAACTGGTGCTCCTGTTCACAAAGAAGTCTTTTTTTCTGGTAAAATTCCTAAAAGACATACTCAGCTATGCAAAAATCATCTGCAGATTGTGATGTTTGGAAGTTCTAAAAGAAATTTTAAGTAGAGTCTGGTATTCAGTCAATAATTATTTTAAACAAAGGTACCACCATCACTTCATCATGTCTCTCTTGTTAATTTTTTTTAATTAACGGTATATATATATATATATATATATATATATATATATATATATATATATATATATATATGCTGTATATATCAGCAATAAGTCACCAAACTGCACGTGACAAATATATACGTAGACGACCACATGAAAGGTGAAAATTAAAGACCAGGTACCAAAGCGCTTTCGTGTATTGCGTACACTTCTTTGAGGTACAAAGTAAAATAAATAAATAGAGACATAAACAAGAAAACTTCACAAAACAAAGATCAAAGCCACTAACAAGTTAAACATCATTACTGAATGCAATCACTAGTTTGAAGTCAAATTGTCACATACCAAACAAAAAATACTTTAAAAATACTTAAGAACTGAAACTACAGTTAGAACAGGCTATTGCTAATAGGTAACATTGTACTTCCCTACAATTTTATGAACAAGGTAACTATATCTAATTTAAAAAGACCCGAACTAATATTCATAAGTTGATTGTTAAAATGTTTAATAAAGGTAGATTCAATTATATTCCTCTTAACAATGTGGTTACAAAAAATGATCTCGGATGAATTTTTCCACCACATTGTTAAGAGAAATATAATTGAATCTGCTTTTATTAAGCATTTTAACAATCAACTTATGAATATTAGTTCGGGTCTTTTTAAATTAGATAGTTACCTTGTGCATAAAATTGTAGGGAAGTACAATGTTACCTTTTAGCAATAGCCTGTTCTAACTGTAGTTTCAGTTCGTAAGTATTTTTAAAGTATTTTTGTTCGGTATGTGACAATTTGACTTCAAACTAGTGATTGCATTCAGTAATGATGTTTAACTTGTTAGTGGCTTTGATCTTTGTTTTGTGAAGTTTTCTTGTTTATGTCTCTATTTATTTATTTTACTTTGTACCCCAAGACGTGTACGCAATACACGAAAGCGCTTGGTACCTGGTCTTTAATTTTCACCTTCATGTGGTCGTTCACGTATGCTGTATATATATATATATATATATATATATATATATATATATATATATATATATATATATATATATATATATATACATACATACATACATACATACATACATACATACATACATACATACATGTATACATACACAGCGTATTTTCAGTACTGTTTGGAAGATCAAAATTCCCTTATATATGAGTGCAACTTAGTATGCATTTCAGTATGCAAAATGAAAGGTAGATATTGTCAATTAAGAGAAATGCACGGAAGAGTCATTGTCACATTAAAACTGATTGATGTGGCATATATATCTTTTTTAATAACTGTCTACATCTTGTCAGGATCGAACACAGGACCTCGCAGCTGAAAGGCGAGGACGCTACCAACTAATTTCAGAGGTCTTACAAGAAGTTTGAATTCAAACATTATGTACTGAGGCGATAATTAGACAGATTATACTCAGCATCCTGACCAACTGAATTCCATCATGTTTCCTCGTTAAGGGTCATTCAGATTAGTCACTGAGAGTTATGTTTATTGGTTGGTTACGAAATTGGGTAAAAGTTTGTTAGTATGCAAGATGTGCAGCCAACCCAAGATTGCCTCTTAGGTGGTGTGTAAATACTTATAAGATCTTCCATCTTTTATAACTCTTGTGAATCAGGTGGTAGCTCACTCGTCTCTCACTGGAGGTCTTTGGTTGTCTTCAAGTGATATAGAAATAAATTCCTATTTTACTTGCGCATTTTATCCAGGATAATCCTTAGGTACTGTTCAAGTACTTGGGTTCCAGTTTCGTTTATGACTTCTGCAACTTAGTTGATCGTGTCCCTTCCTCTCGCTTGAGGTACGGGATTGAACACAATACAATACCCATTTATTTCTGTTTTCACTAAATACATTGGAAGATACACTTCGGCTTGCACAGACAGTATACTTATATTTACACGCGTATGTAATATAAAGTATGCAGTTTTATGAAAAAGCAGAACTCAGTCTTTGTTATACTCATTACCGGCAAGGTCTGCAAATTAGTAGGCCCTCTGACCATCATCCCACCTGTGAGATTGGGAGTAGGGGAGAAAGGTAGGGAAGAAATTAGGAGAATGGAGGCAGGAAAAAGAAAATGAGAGAGAGAGAATGAGAGAGAGAGAGAGAGAGAGAGAGAGAGAGAGAGAGAGAGAATGTAATGGGGTAAAGAATACTGAGAAAAGAGGGGAAGGAAGAGGTCTTAATGGGTATTAAATAAACAAAATATAGGTTTGTCGAAAACCTGCTACTTCATCATCATCATCATCTTCCTCCCGGATGCTGTATTGACTCTTTCACATTTTCGTAGAAGATTTTTTTTTTTATACCTGCTAAAGGTGGGGGAGTCCGATGGGAAATTTAGGATTAGGAAGATGGAGCAGAGTGAAGTGGAAAAGCAGGCAAAGAAAACTAAGTATTACTGCTATGGTTACTTAGGCCCAGGTGGTAGAATCAGCAAAACACACAACCCTTCCCAAAGCCAAAAGATCCAAACCCCTACAGGCCCATCCCTCTCATTAGCTGCACAGAAAAGATAGGCTCCTGTGTGAAGTATGGCCGCCTGCACGTCTCTATGCCTACAGGGCGGCTATAGCACAAATGACCACAATTGCTCACAATACAGAAATTGTGATATCTCTTGACCTAGAAATGGCATATGAACTCGCCAGTGCCGCCGCTATCATCATGTCCTTAGTGGTAAGTACGGGTAAGAGGAAACTGCACGGTTTAGCATGGACCAAAGAATACACTCAAAATAGAGAAGCTGGAGTCACCTTTCTGGGAGCCAGTTCCGAATTCCTTAGACTAGAAAATGGAACTCCCCAAGTGGGAATTCTTTGCCCTTTCTTTTTTAGTATATTAATGGAAAAATCAACTTTCTGACAGGAGTCGAAATTTTCATCTATGCAGACGATGTTTGCATTGTGAGCATAGACAAAAGTAAGCTCACCAGGAAATGCAGAGAGCATTACTGCAAATTAAAAGGGAAGAGATCCTGCCAATGGAAGAACCTATTGAATGGGTCGAAAGCTACATATAATTGGAGTCAACATAAACAAACAATTATCACCAAACTAGGACATTGATGGATCAGTTGATTTTAACCTTCCAGCAGCAGCAGTATCAGCAGTCTTTTCGGCCTCAGTAAGTGGAGGTTGGAGGCTCTCTAGTAATTCCTCCACCCTCCCCTCCATACATAAGTTAATAGCATAGAGCGTCAATGAAATGGAGTAGCGATCTCCCAACTAAGCATTTGACCTCTACCGGCTATATTGAAAGTCCTGGTTCGGCATAAAAGTACTATTGTGTAGAGGAAAAACACTCAGCCAACATCAAAGAGGTTAGATTTCTTTGCCTTTTTTCCCCCCTTGTTTAATTATTATGTGACTATCTTTTATAAATTAATGTGCAGTATATTTCGAAATATTATTGTTCTGAGGTCTGGTGATGTAGCTGAAGCAAAGAATTTTGCATTGTTTCTGTGTATATTTCAGATATTTGATTAGCATCTTGTAAATAAACAAAAAAGAGAAAAGGCTAGCAAAGTTCAGTTCTTTCTATTCTAAGGCTTTGGAACGATACTTAGAGAAAATTGTCAAAGGATGACTACCATAAGTAAGTAATTTTCGCTAATTTTTTGGGTGAATATTGTAATTCAAAAAACCACAAAACAATAAAAATAGCTGCCAAATCAATAGCCTTGCGCTTGCATGACCAAGATTCTTTTCCTTGATGTTACTATCCATATAGGTTATTTTCTCCTTAGCATGATGATTCGAAAACTTTTATCACAGGGAAATTATTTTCATTCATTTGAAATTAAGTTGTAATTAAAATAAGGTTTAAATAATATAACAACTTACCAGCCTAAGCTACCAAACTACGGTTTCTTGCTATTACCAACCTACGAGAGATATGGTTCGATGAAAACCTACTTTAAGCCACGATTTGTTACAAATATATATAAAAAAATGCAACTATTTTTCACTTTGAATAGAGTAATAGAAGTGGTTTTCTACGGTTTGGTCAAGTTTGTCATGAAATGCTCTCACAGTACCATGTTTAAAAGACGAGACTGACGCAGCCAGTAACCTATCGACCTCCTTACTCCTAAGCAAGATTGTTTTTGCTATATATTATGTGGCATATATATAGGATTAATGATATTGCAATTTCAAAACTGAAGGCACCATTGCATTCATGTGTCACAGTAATATACTGAAAATATAAGACATGTTGACAGAGACAGCCAACAAGACATTTATCTGCCTAGCACAAGATTATGGGTAAATACATTTCATTGTGATTTATTTACCTGTGAAATGGTAATTCCATTTTCTCACGAAGAATTCCTGTGACCATTTTGGCAATTACAAGCTGCGTATTGTACAGTACCATGAATAAACATAATCTCACTAAGCCCCTGTTCAATTTTCGTGGTTACCGGGCTTTTCATGATGGCCTCAGGGCTCTGCAGCGTCGCCTGGTGGAAGACCACCGAACTGCGAGTACTAGTATACAGATCAAGGACCTTGATACAGACAACACCTCAAGAAATTATTTACTCTCTATGGTTAATAGCCATTGGAAAAGCTTTGGAAGACCCCCCGTGCAAAAAAGGATATATAACGTTTCACCGACTCCAAAGGCGCCATTCAAGCCATAACCAAGATAAAAAAAAAAAAACTTTTTGATAGTGCCTGGGCACTCTCCCTTCTTTACCAGAGCAGATGCAGACAAATAGCATTAAACTGGATTCCAAGTCACGTGGGGATCCATGGAAATGAAGAAGCAGACGTCCTTGCAAAAAGCGGTCTGCGATGCAGTAGCACAATCATGAAACTGGGACCATCATTAACCAAGTTAAAAAGCAAAGCAATAGCATACTGCCAACAAGAAGAAGAAAGCAGTGTCAGGCAGACCTTCTTCGAAGGTTCAGGAACTTCAAATGGTATTTAGAAACCACTAATCTACAGCCACATAACATATCCAGAGAACCTCACATAAATTAACATTAATTACTCACAGATTAAGATTTGGATATCTGTGCAACTGGCAAAGGATAAAGGACAATTCAAGACCATGCAGTTAATGCGAAACTGTCGCTGAAGAATCATCAGATCACTCTGTGCTAGAATGCCCAGGAACAACGCAGTTAAGAGAGAATTAAACAGGGAACGATTTAACAGCGACAACTCGAAGTTCATTCTGGAAGTAAACAAGATTGTTCCCGTTTGGATTATTCCCGTTTGCTTTTTTCCTATCCGTCACCAAGGTAGGAAACAAACTACTCGACTATCGCTTTGGAAATGACTGGGACTTAGCTGTTTGTCTGTATTGGAAATAACGGCAACCTCTATAAGCTCTTATTTATCTACTACCCTCATTCGTATGTAACATCTCCCCTGTTATACTTTAAATAGTACCTTTCCCCATCTTCTCGCTCTTTTCCGTGTCGCCTCACTGTGAGAGGTGCGCAAACTAAACACCAATTAACTCTCCATCACCCTACAGTCCTCCGTGGGCATTAGAACACTTGACGCGCTACAGTTCTTCTCAAATCAAATCAAATCAAAATATTTATTGACATTAATACATCAAAAGGAGCATGTCAGCATGCTGACAAGCCCACTCAACAGTATTTTACACAATCATAATAAAACTGATTTATTTACAAATGTTGTAAAAATCATTAATAGTTATCCAGTCATTGAGCAAAAATATTTAATAACGTATGTCGAACTTTGTAAACTTATCTAATATTCTTTTAACCATATTGTTATTTACCATATAACAAACCCTCTCAGACATATCATTTACATTTCTATCTCTGAATTCTTCCAAACCATTACATTCCATTATATAATGATACAAAGTATGTGACTTTACATTACTACATAATTTGCAAACCATTCCTTCAGAGCCCTCATTGTATTCCCAAATATATCTATAAGCAAACCGTAACCTCATCATAAAAGAATCTTATCGAGGTGAAGCTCTACCATAAGTAAAACTAGTGTTATTCATGATAACATCGTAATGTTTCATGCTCCTACTGCCATTATTCAGTATCGTACGTGCACCGTCAAACTCCCACTGCTTCCTCACTCTTCTTATTTCAGATTTTATTCTAGCAATGCTTAATGTACTGTACAATGATATTCTATAATTTCCTTGTCACATCCATTCTTAGCCAAACTGTCAGCAACTTCATTAAAATAGATATCGCAATGAGACGGTATCCACATGAAACTCACCTCACACTCAAATGAGTTTAATTTTTGTATACATTTTCTACAACTTAAAACTAAATCATCAGTAGTCATTTTACTATTTAAAGCAAATAGAGCACTTTGACTGTCAACAAAACCATAAACACTTTTCTTCTTTTCTAGTGCATATTCAAGTCCAATATATATAGCATAAAGTTCTGCTGTCATGCATGAGCTCCTATCAGCAATTCTTTTAGACAATCTTTTTTCAACACTTATACCATATTAAAAAAAAATTCTCTTATCACTACACCAGAACCTGCTCTATTTCCATATACAGACCCATCACAGTAAAAGTGTATAACATTTTCCTTCGGATATCTAGATAGTTTTTCAATAAATAGCTGTTGTAATTCTTGAGGATGACAATCTCTCTTCCTAACATCTAGTTTATCTATTTGTACATATACTGCTTTCTTTAGCCATGGCTCTATATCAATATTTCGTGGTACAGGTACACAAAAACTTATTACATTGTACTGACACAACATTTGACAAATTCTTTTGCCATAAGTATTCATCCTAAAGTTTCTAGCAAGACCAGATCTGTATTGATCTACTACAGACTTCACACTACTGTCACCACTTCTAACGAGTCTCAAGACAGAGGCCACTGTTAATTCCTGTATTCTATGCATAACGCTCGGAATATTCAGCTCCATTCTCCTACAGTTCTTCTCGAGAGACATACCTGTACACAGCAAATGTCTTTCCTCCAGGAGAGCGGCAACCCCCTCTGTTTCTCCGATTTATAATTTTTCCTCTTTCTTCTTTCGATCTCTTCCACTTGAAGATCGATACCAGTTTGCTATCACTGAACAAATGAAATGCATTAATCCCCTAACAGCCTATCAGAATTCAGCGGCTCTCCACCATCGACCTGGGACCCTTTATAATAATAATAGTAATAATAATAATAATTAACAGAAATTAAAAATTAAGTAAACATTAGTATGTCTTAAGAACAAAATCTTTGGGATCTCTTGCACCGTGGACTCCATTAACATTTATTTCAGGGCATTAATTGGTGAATAATTCCCAAGAGCAAGAGTACGTGAAGTTGAAGGATTGGATGAGAGAGAGAGAGAGAGAGAGAGAGAGAGAGAGAGAGAGAGAGAGAGAGAGAGAGCTTCCAGACTAGGAAGAAAGACGCGGCGACCCATTTTAAGACGAAAAACAAATGGATATGTGTCCAGAGTCCAAAGTTGTGAGAAAGACAGATCCCTTGACGGGAAGCGACTCTTGTCTAGGAGCAGATTGATGGAGTGAAAATGAGAGGAAAAGCAGATGGCGAGGAGTGGAAGGAAACTGTCAAGGAGTATTTCATGGCCAATTCAAGGAACGAGAAGAACATGAAAACACGATTGTACACATAAACATGGTGACCGAAGAAATACGATCGAAAATACGATTTTTATTAACCCCCGATCGTTCTTTTTGCCTCAGATCTTATAAGGGTCAGTATTACGTGTTCGGATTTATCTTAAACTGCTCTTATTTAAAGATACATTCAAATAATGATGTTTGTTCGTAAGACCCAGGTCTTTCAGGAAAAGCATCACTGTAAAGCGTTTTTTTGAGTCATCGGTAGGTCTTAATCCGAATTGCAAAGAGGCTGTGCCTTCAGACAACGAACCCTAAATGAAGGTTCTGTAAACTTGGCCCCTTTGTTGTTCGTTGAGAAAAGATTTCCTTTCATTCTTATGGGAAACCCTTCTCAACACAGTTGATCAAGTGCAGTTTCAGCACTTGTAAATTTATAAGCTTTGTTTTTCTCGTGTTATA
>NC_089770.1:22530664-22598164 GCF_040412425.1 Macrobrachium rosenbergii | reverse complement strand
TCATGTCGTTAGACATTACTGTGGATTTTGGTTTAGGCTACTTTTAAGTGACAGGTTTGTACTTTTTTAAGTGTTGCTAATTGGCATCGGATTTTTGTAGTACCAATCTTTATTGGGGACACAGAAGAGAAAGTTCTTAAAAGTTTACAGGTATACGGAGAAAGTGCGCTCGGAATAGCCAATTGTATTCTTAATTATTAGCCCTTATTTATTTCACGAATATTTTTATAGTGTTTTAATAAGGATTTTTTTGTATGTTCTATCCATGTGATTGCGCTTTGACATGAGGTGGATGAAGTCGATATTCATGTAAGGGCTGAAAAAAAGATTTTGGAAAAGTGTGACTGAGCTTTTTGTTGTATAAGTAAGCCTCATAAATTGTTGATGGAGCTTGTGTAAGAATATTCCTTAATAGCAAACGTAAAAGACACTTGGATTGTATTGTATTCAAGACTGTGTAATTATAAAAGGATTGTATTGTATTCAAGACTGTGTAATTATAACAGGATTGTTCATTGCTGTAAATCGTATTCTTAATTACAAACATCGGTTAGTTTTTTAATACGTTCAAATTATACGATTAATAATTATTACACTTTAGGAAATTGAACATGATACGATGTTGAAATTTCGCCTGATCTTGCTCTTCAGTTGAAAGTCACATTATTAGGTCATCGGCGTAGTTTATACTGTACATTTTAGGATATTTTCCAAACATGCTCATGCACTTCAGTACAGTATATCTCAGATATATCATGAAATTAAAAAATAACGGGTTTTAGTACCTAGCTTCAGCGCATACTTAGTTGTACGTATTTGAGTAAATTTGCATTAAGTTTTGATATTTGTGTCTTTTTCATATAGCCTGAAAAACCAAATATCGATAACTGTTACTTCCCTTGCTATCTGCAGATCTAAAACACTTTCGTACACTTCCAGAAACCTCTTCAGGGTTATGTAACCCTCCATAGTCTCTCTCTCTCTCTCTCTCTCTCTCTCTCTCTCTCTCTCTCTCTCTCTCTCTCTAATAACTATTCAATTCATTTATGTTTTACTCCCTTTTTTTTCCTCACTTCAACCCTTATATTTTCACGTGCTTTGTCAACCTTTTATCTCTCAGTTTTTTACCCTAACCTTACTACTCAGCAATTCTCATTATAACATTTCTTTCTCCTCTGCATGGGGTAGTTATTGTGGCATCTGCTTACTTCCTTGCTTGCAGCCTCTGTTATCCAAAATCCACAATTCACTTCTGTAATAATATGGCGCTAGATACACTACCCAGGACCCCGTTTCCTGTCAGTACTTCTGTGGCCTGTGATGTAGTTTTAATCAGCTTCATCTTAAATCACATTGTGTTTCTAATAACACCAAATAATATTTGTAACTGAAACTGACAAAGGACTCATTATTTTTGCTTTGATTTTCAAATAAAATAATTCTTTTTATTTTCAATTCGATCTTTGTTATTATCACCGCTCTTATGAAGCCGTGGTTTGTTATTTACAGTCTTATTAATGTTATTGATTGCTATTTCATATGACTCCCCATCCCGAGAAGACAAGCGATCTTTACTATAAATCAATTTCACATCATTTACTCTTTTGTGTCACTCAGTCGCTTGTTGCATCATTCAGTCTTGTTGTACACCTTCACGAAGGTGCTTTAAGCAGAATGACGTTTTTGGTCCCACATAAAGACTGTCCCCCCTGATCATTCTAAGATTCGTGAAATGACGCAGTAAATGTTTCATTCTATTTCTCGTATTTGACATCTCGGCATATAAATAGCAGTTTTAAGTAATTAAAAACACAAGGTAGACTTTTTCATCTCTGTATTTTCCGACTGGAAAAAAAAGATTGCATTAAGATGTCACTGAAAGCCAACTAATGGGACTTTCCGCTCCTTTGAACTTTTCCAGTTCCTTAATCCTCAACCTTCCTTTCACTCAGTGTAAACGAGTCTCTAGTGCCTTAATCCAGATAAAGAAGTAGATAAAATAATCCGATATCGAAAATTGCCTATATAATAATAATCACTGTCATGAGATATTAAGACACTTATGTCCCCAGTACCGATGAAAGATGACCGTGCCGCCAACCCTCTGCCTCAGAGCAAAATGTGCAAGACTTGAAGCATGTCATAGTGGTCAGATGCAAGCGAAAATCGGTCAGAATGAGGCACGGAAGCCAAAATAATAATTGCGAATAGATAGAATTGATGAGAGAAGAAAAATAACTTAGATTCCAGCACTGATAATTTCGCAGTACAATTCCCTGGTCCCGAATGATGACTTTCTTTTGTGATCCCACAACACACACAGCAGAAGAGATAGTTGGAACAATAACAACGCTACAATCAAATGTTTACGTGCACTGTCAGACAGAATAGAGCTAGAATTGTATATAAGATTATGGGCTTACTGGTAAAATAACACCGATTTTAGTATAGCTCTCACACAGCTATATAATTCAGTACTGTTTCTCAAGCAGAACCTTTTCATTATTGTATCCTTTCAAAACTCACCTTCATTCTACGAAAAATTCAAGTATTTTCCCTCTTGGTTTCATATTCGCTCGTTGTACAACTACCGAAGAGGAGCAACGACAGTTTATATTATGTGACGTAGAGCTGCAAAATTACGTTAAAAATTTTATTTAAATTTTATTCGGAAGTCTATGCGAACGCTGTGATGTCTTGATGAGGAATCTAAAAGAAATGTTGCACATAGAAATAAATAAATAGGTAACTAAATCAATAAATTACTAAACAAACGTATGTACTTTTGTACATGTACACGTAAACAGAAAAATATGCGTTCGTGTACTGATACATAAACATCAATACACGAACGCATAAATGCACCTTACATAGGCATAAGAATATAGCAACCCCAACAACCACATTTGGAAAGCAACTGGGCACCATGACAGAATGGTCTCGGCCCAAAGCCCATCAGCCCACCCAAATGTAAATCGGTACCAGCGTCTGCTGAGGGTTGAGAACAAAGTCGGGTGGAGATAAAACCACGTCCCTAAATACTCTGAGAAACCGTAAGACTATGCCATGCTGGTGCCACGCCCTCCAGAGTGGAAAACAATTCGGACACAAGATCATAAAAGGAGTTGGAACGTAAGTACTACCCAACTCCCCGACCCATCAGAGCTCGATTTGCTAACATTTCTTTCGGCTTACCCCTTTCACTGTGAGGTATGATGGAAATGAACACATGGAACGCTTTTTTTACAGGAATAAATTTCTTACTCACCGGGGACCGAACCCTGGACCCTCGCTCGAAAGACCGGGATTCGGCCCCGTGGTGAGTCATAAATTTATTTTTGTGAAACACGTTTCCATGTGTTCATTTCCATATATATATTATATATATATATATATATATATATATATATATATATATATATATATATATATATATATATATATATATATATATATATATATATATATATATATATATATATATATATATATATATATATATATATTTTTAGAACAGTCATTTGCAGGTTGTTCCTTGTTGTGGATGTTGTATACTTACCCGGTGGTGGTGTTTTTTTTTCTTCTTCGTTTTTGTAGGTGTGAAGTAAACGTCTGTCGCCTTCGTGTTGACTGCGGCAGTCGGGTTTGGTATGGCAGTGAGTCAGGTCTCAGCACCATAGCAGCAATGAGTCCTTATTTTTGCAGCAGGTATCAATTTACCTGTTGGCTGTGGCAGCATAGGATGGTTGGATGACTAAATCATAGTCATCTGGGGAACTGGTTCCTGTTTGACAGCAAATTTGCTGTCTCGACGTTTCTGCCGTGATCATCTGTTATGCTGGATGTGTTCCTGTTTGCAGTCACTGGCTGCTTCGATGATTTCACGGAGTTCGTCTGAGTATTTTCATCCTCTTCGACAGCTGGGTCTGTCTCGACATCTCTACGGAGATAGTTTTTTTTTTTATTGTGCTACCCTGAGTTAATAGAGTGTTAATATATGCTGCTTATTGATTGTTATTTATGCTGCTCTATTTGTTATACCGCTTTGGTATTATGTTGTTTATGCTGCTTGAATGTTATTTATGCGGCTTGATTATTGTTAATTATGTTGTATGCTGTGCTTCCGTATTGTGTATGCTGCCTGCTTTTTATTTGTAATGTAACTGTTTGGTTATATGTGATGTAGCTGAAGTGTTTGGTGATTTGCACTTTATTGTTGACTTGAGTTAATGTAATGATAACTGTGTTTCTCATTGTTATTGATGGTTTTCGTAGAGTAACTTAGTTTTAGCTACATTTGTTTTTGAATCTTTTGACCGACTCTGTTTATTAATTCATAAGTAATGTTTGTGATTTGTTTAATTCCAAACCTCGACTCATTTGTACATAATGTATATAACTTACTATAATAAGTTTTAAGGTGCTTCAGTGGTGTCGTTACGCTCCTTCCTCCGTGGTTTGTCACGACTGCTGCCAATCACTCCAGTCCCATTCTTTTATTTTGATTTTTGGAACCTGTGGAACCATGGTTGGTTCATTACAATATGTCCCATCTACGCCTCTACTGGCGTTTCTCAGGGTTCAGGGTTCAGCTCTCACTTGCTCGTAATCAGTGACCTTTTCCTCTCTATCCCCTCTGTTGACCTTTTCCCCTCTATCCCTTCTGTTGACCTTTTCCTCCCTATCCTTTCTGTTGACCTTTTCCTCTCTATCCCTTCTGTTGACCTTTTCGTCTCTATCCCCTCTGTTGACCTTTTCCCCTCTATCCCTTCTGTTGACCTTTCCTCCCTATCCTTTCTGTTGACCTTTTCGTCTTCCCTTCTGTTGACCTTTTCAGTCTCTATCCCTTCTGTTGACCTTTTCCCCTCTATCCCTTCTGTTGACCTTTTCCTCTCCATCCCTTCTGTTGACCTTTTCCTCTATCCCTTCTGTTGACCTTTTCCCTCTATCCCTTCTGTTGACCTTTTCCTCTCTATCCCTTCTGTTGACCTTTTCCTCTCTATCCCTTCTGTTGACCTTTTCCTCTCTATCCCTTCTGTTGACCTTTTCGTCTCTATCCCTTCTGTTGACCTTTTCCCCTCTATCCCTTCTGTTGACCTTTTCGTCTCTATCCCTTCTGTTGACCTTTTCCTCTCTATCCCTTCTGTTGACCTTTTCCTCTCTATCCCTTCTGTTGACCTTTTCCTCTCTATCCCTTCTGTTGACATTTTCCCCTCTATCCCTTCTGTTGACCTTTTCCTCTCCATCCCTTCTGTTGACCTTTTCCTCTCTATCCCTTCTGTTGACCTTTTCCTCTCTATCCCTTCTGTTGACCTTTTCCTCTCTATCCCTTCTGTTGACCCCTCTCTATCCATTCTGTTGACCTTTTCCTCTCTATCCCTTCTGTTGACCTTTTCCTCTCTATCCCTTCTGTTGACCTTTTCCTCTCTATCCCTTCTGTTGACCTTTTCCTCTCTATCCCTTCTGTTGACCTTTTCCTCTATCCATTCTGTTGACCTTTTCCCCTCTATCCCTTCTGTTGACCTTTTCCTCTCCATCCCTTCTGTTGACCTTTTCCTCTCTATCCCTTCTGTTGACCTTTTCCTCTCTATCCCTTCTGTTGACCTTTTCCTCTCTATCCCTTCTGTTGACCTTTTCCTCTCTATCCCTTCTGTTGACCTTTTCCCCTCTATCCCTTCTGTTGAAGCCCTTGAAGATAATTCAACCTTCAATATTTCTTTATTTATAGCTACCTTCAGTTGATCGCACTGACCTTGAGTTGTCCTCTCCTCATCTATTAGCATGATCTTGCCAGCATATGTTAATAGGTTTCCCATAACTATCAAATTCATTACCTTCCTTTTTCCTCTATATCTTTTCCTGTTCAATTATTTATTTTATGGAAATTTGATGAACTCATTTCTATCAATAAATTTGTTGTCAGTTTGCGTCTTACTTGTGTTGGTGAGAGCACTTTTTCTGTTTGCTGCATCTGAAACTAAAAATTTTGGACACACTGTTTAGATGCTGTAAATTCTTTTCCTCATGGCGGAGCTTGAAATGTTACACCAGATTTTGTCTTCCCTGTTTGGAGAATAGCTCTCATATTTGAGGCGCTACTTTCGTTGTCCCCCTAACAAGGGTTAATCAGTTATCCCTCTCTCACCTCATCTCTCGAGCCTCTTCCTCTCTCACTCAAGGTGACCTTTCTGTCTATATGTCTGTCTTTGTTCTTCAAGTATTATTTCGGGCCCTATTCTGTTGAGCTCAAGAGAATAATTCCCACTCTCTTGCAGCCTCTTATCACCAGCGTCAGGCCAACACATAGCGGAAACCATTGATAGTTTCTTTTTTTACACTTCTTAGCTATGGACTTCTCTTACTGCTCTTTTTCATGTTTCTTAAGACCTTTCTTCCTTTCAGATATACTGTTTCCTTTCATTCTCTTGAGAGAGAGAATTTCTTAAAGAAGAATAACCTTAAGGAGCATTCTAACTTGAGGGCTTCAATTTCCTCTGACGTAATTTTTATGAATTCTTGACAAGGAAGGAACAAGGTGGAAGGGGAGGGGGTGGGGGTAGGGAAGGGAGATGAACAGTAAAGTAAGGCCTTAATTGATTCAGTGTCGTTGAAAAAGAATGCAATACTGAAAAGTTCAATTGTCAGATATGAACACTGCTGAGAGAGAGAGAGAGAGAGAGAGAGAGAGAGAGAGAGAGAGAGAGAGAGAGAGAGAGAGAGAGAGAGATGATTTTAAAATGGAAGGAGGCTAATATATTTACAGTAAGTATATCGGTTTTTCTTGCCATCGTTTGCTTTCATTCAGCCTTAACGTTCATAAGAAGTAGGCTTTAATGGTGATCTTGTTTTCTTACCTACTTTCTTTCTTCTGCCAATCTGTGTATGAGTGAATGGCTTTTGTTCTCCTTCCCCCCATAGGAATTACTTTCGTTTTCAAATTTTTGTTGCAAACCCTATTAGACTGTTTTAATCGTATTACAATCTTTGTTTGTAATCAGTTATTCAGTAATAATCTTTATAATCTTCATTTCCAATATACTCTTTGACAGGATATCAAATAGCAGAATTAGAGAAGTAATGAGGGTGCAGCCGGTCAATGAATATGTTAGGTTCTCACGCTGGAAGTGGCTAGGCCATGTGTACAGAGACACGGAATAGTACGAGATACATCAGGGTAGGTTGCCCTTGGTAGAAGAGGTAGAGGTAGGCCAAAGGAGACGTTTTTGAGGACAGTGAGGCGGGAAACCCGAGATGAGGGTTGGGGATATCCTGAGGAGTTAGCTAAGGACAGAATGTGGTGGCGTTGAGTTCATCGAGGCCCTATGCATCCCCGTGGGTGCCACAGGAAATTATTGATTCTACGATAGTACCATATATAAATGCATACGGTATTACACAATAAAAATACACAATGACAACATTCTCAACGCTGTACTGCAGACACCAGGATTAGTAGATAAAATTAAAATGCTGCAAAATAACACTCAAAAGGTATTTTAAAAGATTCTTTTAAAAGCAATTTCTTGAGATTTTTAAAGGAGAACCTGTTTCTGTAATTTTACGTGGAACCTTATACAGACGTGGACCGCGTATGTTTACCTGTCGTGAGCCAATATAAGTTTTGGCTCTACTAAGTTTTGGCTCTACTTAACAATAGGTCTTCCCCTGACGGTAGTAACCCTGCTAACAGAATTTACTGTTGGAAAACTATATAACCAGTCGCGAATTTTATTTATCAAGGTTTTAAATGCAAAGGTAAATATATCTAGAACAGATTTACCCTTTATTTATAGCCACTCCAGTTGTTTCAGAAATGGAGAAGTGTGTTCATATTTTCTTACATTGCCAATAGCGTTTGAGTTTTCTGTATCTATGTATTATTGGTAACTCCCAAATTTTTGTATAGTAATAAATGAGGCTCACTGCCGGTGACTGAACAACAACTGTTATTATTATTATTATTATTATTATTATTATTATTATTATTATTATTATTATTATTATTATTCAGATGATGAACGCTATTCATATGGAACAAGTCCACAGGGGCCAATAACTTGAAACTCAAGCTTCCAAAGAATATGGTGCTCATTAGGAAGTAAGAGAAGGTAAAGGGAAATACAGAAAGAAGATATCTCACTTATTAAAAAGAAAAGAATAAATCAATACATTAATAAATAGATAAAAATGTATTAAAATGCAACGAGAATAATGTTATAGTAGTAATGCTTTGCATCTACACTTGAACATATGAAGTTCTAGTTGCACGACATCCTCAGCAAGATTGTGTTCCATAGTCCGACGGTTTGAGGAATAAAGGACCTCTGGAACTGAGAAGTTCAGCAGCGAGGCACATATACTGCATATGTTGCTCTCAGCAGGAAAAAGGTATTATGGATCAATTGTGAATATGAAAGATCTCTATTGAAATACAACTTGTGAAAAATTGACAAACAAGAGACCATCCGTCGATGGTCCAAGTCATAACTGCTAATATTAGGAAACAGAAACCTACCACCACGAACCAGTCTATCTAAAAGAGATAAATCTCTGACAGAAGCATACATCCACACCGGAGAACAGTGTTCCAGTAAAGGAAGTACAAATGACAGATTGCATTGATTTTATCACTTTATAAATACATGAGGTCTTATGAACAATACGGAACTTTCGTGCAGCATTTGCTGAAACTTTCTTTAGATGTTTCTCAAAAGGAAGATGTGAGTCAAAAGTTACACCTAGAATAGTTAAAGCTTCAGAATCATTCAGCAAAATCCCATCCACCTGAAGGGGAGGATGGGGTGGAAAATCTGTACGAGATCTGCTAATCAGCAGTGTTTTCGTTTTACTGGAGTTCAGCCTCATACCCCACCGACTACACCATTCCCTGATCCGGTCCTTGTCCCGACTGAGGCTGAGGGCAGCTTCATTTCTCGTAAGTGGAGACTTTACTACACCCACAAGTGTTGCATCATCGGCATACTGAACAATCTTGTTTTTCAGGCCAACAACCATATCACTTGTATACACCAAAAATAATAATGGACCAAGAACACTACCCTGTGGAACTCCAGACAAAATAGGTCTTGGATCACAAAAGATCCTATCAACAGTAACTTGCTACTGCTTACCTGTAAGGAAAGCGTGAAGTAATCCTAAAACATGTGCACCCACTATAAGATTCTGAAGTTTATAAATAAGTGCAGTATGATCTACTAAATCGAAAGCAGCACTAAAATCTATTTGAATTACTCTGCAGTCAAAACCCTTATCAAGGTTCTCTTGCAAATGGCATGTCAAGTCTAAAAGATTATCGCATATTGACTATCAGCTAACAATCCTTTAGATTCCACATATTTTTTTGTGGCTTAAAAATACGTTTTTTAGCAACTTTGGAGAGCACAAGGAAAATAGAAATTGGCCTGTAGTGTAGATGGCTCAAATTATTCATTTACCTTATTTTGAAAATACGAGAGTACCAACCACCCTTTACTTTCTTGTAAACTTCGTCTATACGTGATCCGAAGCTCATGTATTGGTCAAATTAAACACTCAGATATTTTACAGTTGTCATAGACTTAATATTTACGTTAAAATTAATATGGAGGTTGTCCCCAATTTCCTATAAAAATAAACTGTTTCATTCTCATTAAGAAGCAAACCATTCTCCTGAAAATGACACTTACCTCGGCTCGAAATTTCTTCCGCTCGCTAAATAAGGGCTATCATATTATTTATATAACCTTCTATTAAGGTTTGAGGGATTGTCAGCATGCTGGATGATGAAACAGCCGGGTAATGATTTGATTAGGTCATTGACATATTTTAAAGAAAGTATGGGGCCGAGAATTGATCCCTAAGGAACTCCAAATTTTATACTATTTCGAGTTGAACAACGTCGTTTAGCCTGACTTACTGGGATCGGTTGTCTAGATACCGTAGTTCTCAAACCAGTTCGGGTTAGTATTCATCATTGTGCATTTCTTTAATATAATAGTATGATTTACACTGGCGAAACCTTTTGAACGATTCAGTAGCAAAAGTAAGGATACTGTCGTAATACCCATATTTTTGTAGATGTCATCTGATATGTTAATATGGGCAGTTTCTGTAGATAATTTTGGCCTGAAACCATGCTGGCTGTCTGAAATAAGTTTATTGTTTTTCAAGCATTCAGTCAAATGATTGGCAGTAAGCTTTTTCAGTACTTTCGATAAGATTGGTAACAAATGAAATTGGTCGATATTTCCATAGCGCCTCTAATAAATCGCAGGTGGATGCCATCAGATCCATCATCCATAAGCGTTAATCCTTTAAATTTTTTATTGCTAAAATTACAGTATTGCAATCTACCGGAATAGGTTTATAACTGTTAACTCTTGTTCATGAGCTGTTTCAAAAGTGCTATTATTCACTACCCTTGTGTTTTCTCAAATGTTTTTCTTCACTTTATATCTTTATACAAAAGTTGTATAAACCTAAAAAAATTCCATTGTGTTAAGGCACATTATGTTTTACAAACTGTATGATGAGTTTCAGTATATCTTGAATTTTATTTCAATGAGTAAGAATACTTGTGTAATATATAAACATTTCGGAATTATATCTTTTTCAAAATTTTTATAAACATTGTTGTAATGTCAATACACTGAAAATGATAATTGAAAGATCTGCATTAAAAAAGTTTGGATTCACCAAAGACTATCACAAAGTCAGAGTAATAAATGTGTACAATTAAAAAAAATGTTTTTCTCCCGACTTGTGCCGAGAAATCATTGGACATCTCAGCTTTCATGTGCAAACCATTTGCAGTCCCATATGGTCTCATCTTTATTTCTGTTGGAACCGTTAAAAAGCGTAGTTTTTGTTATCTTCCAAGAACTAGATAAGTCAGCTGTAGCCTTTTGTAATTCTTTTTTGTAGCATTGCCATCAGCTATCGATTACGTTTTTCTTAAGCTCTTTATGTTTATTTTCTAACTTGTTGTCAGATCAAATTAAGGATACTGAAGTATGGGTAATTCTTGTTAGTATTTTTATCTGATTAGAATTCAGGTTCCTAATAAGTTAAAACATTTTGTTGTCCGTTTTTTAGCAGATCGTCATTAAAATCACCATAAATAAAAACTGGTTTGTTTCGTCAAAGGATTTCTTTGAAAATATCTAGAATAAAATTTTAAAAAGTAGCAGGAGCTTTAGGGTGACAAACGCACAACCTAGGATTATAGGTGGAACTTTCGGTGTTGGGTGACGACAGTTTTAGTAACCATAAATCAGTCAATTTTCGTTGTTGGACAGACGTCCGCATATCATCCACTCCTTCATGCTTCCCAATACCTAAGTCACTCCTCCTCGATCATGGTCTTAGCCATAAATGTTGTATAAGGGAATATTGACGAATTCGTCCTTTATAGAAGTATACAGCCATGTCCCACTAATGCAGAGAATTTCGATATTTTGTTCATTAAGCATCAATTCTAATTCAAGTTTATTGCATAGTAAAGACTGGGCATTTACATGGAGAACAGCTATTTCATCGCCAAATTTATAGGAAACTACAACATTGGCGCTATCTTCTTGGCCCTCATCCTAGTATTAACCATTCTTGTTACGAAGTCTACTCTTGTGGCCATATTCATTACAAACGTTACATTTAATTTTGTGATGAAATCTACAATAGACTGCTGGTGATTGAATTCACCACAGTTATAACAACCATATTTTATTTAAGAATAAGCATAATTATGGTTATGATTAGTATTATAGTACTCTGGTACTAATATTAGTATGGCGTAATGTAGTATTGGTATTGATAAAACGTACTTGGGAATCAGTGTGACTTTGCCTAGTGTGTGACAGATCATCAATCGGTCTAAAATATCGGCCTTTATTTTGCTGAAATCTAGCACTCTTGTTACCTCTTGAGTCCATGTTTTCTCTGTGAAAATTACCTCGTCTGTTACTGACGATATTGGACCTCGAGCCATCATTTCTCGAAATACATAGATTTGATTTAATCAGTTTCCAATTATGGCAAATGGAATTATTTGGACAGCAGAGGAAATCTCATCCAGCAGTTTAATTGCCCTTATTCTATTGAGTAAGTCGTAATCTTTATCATTTAGGTTTTCATAACAATTAACATCTATATCAGCAGTTCCAAGCTTGAAAAAATCTCTTGTCTTAATTGAAATAATACCATTGTTGTTACTCCAGTCATGCAGCTTATTAATTGTGTTGATGTATTCTATCATTTATTTCATTGGTCTTCAAACTTGGAACCAACCAGTTTACAAGTCTGTACATCAATTTCATTAATTTTCCTTTGGTTTCATGAACAACAGTCCTTAGGTTATCGAGACATTTTTCCGGATTAGTGTCTTCATCGAGTGGGTCTTGTGCCCCAGTGTAGATGATGCATTCTTTAGGCGAGTGATTGAGCTTCTCCACAAGCCAAGATTTTAGTAGGTCTGTATTTGTTTCTGCAAGAGTTCTTATAACGACATTCTCGTGAAGGTCACTAGGTTTTGCTTCTTGTAAGCAGGAGTCACCAGTTAACAATGTAGTTTCTTCATAGGGTGTGGTAAGTAGTTTATGGTGGTTATTGGTTCCACCATGACCTTGAAGGGTTTCCTGCAGATAACTGATTTTTTCTTGCGCTGAGAATAATTCAGTTTTGAGCTCCTCGATTCCTCTCTCCTTGTCCGCTAAGAAACTGTTCACCATATTGTTTTCATTTATTTCTCTAAAAAAATTTCCGTCTCTAGAGCAGCTCTTTTGAATTGTGAATTTCACTCTCTCTCCCCTGGTTGTCACCAGATGACGATTGTGAATCATCAGTGGTTCTAATAATATGCGATGTATTTGCCAATTAATTTGTCTTTAGTCGTCCATATACCACCTAGTCCCACCTGACTGCAATGTTTTTGTAATTCACTTTTTGTATAGTGCTAAGAAGTTCCAGTGATGGACTGGAAAGAGAAGACAACGGTGGATTGGCTCTCACAGAGCCTCTTACTATCCTTCCCTCTATTGCTACACTGCTCATGTCTGTTTGCATATATGAAGGTGACATTTTACAAAATAAGGGAAAGTGCAAATTACTTGTCAGTGTAGAGACAGTCAAATAGGAGTTGAGGAAACGTTATAAGAAACACCACTGAGAAGTTTGACGTCTAGAAGTCTTAGTGCGCACGCGCAGATCCGAAAAAATTGATTTGTACCCATATAAGGAGCTCACTTGAAATTCCGAGCCATATAAAGCTATGGATACATTTATTATTATCATCAGATCCGGCTTTACCATTGCCACGACGTATTCACAGAATTGGGTATGGCACTGCTTGTCTGTTAACGATTCCAAACATCGCAAAAAATCTCAAAACCCAGACAACGCAGAGGATGCCGTCATTGGCATGGTTCTCGAATCGTCAAAGTTAGCTGTGATTTCCACTTCATTGGGGTGAGCTGCACTCTTGTCAACCACGTTAGGTGTTTAATGAGGACATCGTTTTGTAGATTAAAGAAGCAACCCCTTGCTGAAATCACGAAACTAAAATCACAACTCCACTTTGACTGTCCATCTCCATGAACAACCTTTTTGGTCAGTTCAGATCTAATCTGCATTTTCAGTGACTTACCTCTTTGACCAACAGATTAGTTGAAATCAAATCTTAATTTTCAGTGACACGTATAATGCGTCATTGCGTTTACCAAAGCGTTTTTATTCGGTTAGAAAAACATATTAACATTTTCAGTCCTTATAAACACAAGTTTTGTCTCAGACATTGGTGATATCTGAGTCGGGTAAACATGCAGTAAAAGCTCGTCCTGAATATTTGAACGTCAGTTGACTACAAGGAATTAGACCGACCTACACTGGCTATTATTCGTGTATAAAAGAATCGGTGAAAAATAAAAGCTATTGCGTTCTATCAGCAACGCCAGATGAACAAAAGTTTAAGCAATGCAAAATTGCCCAAAGCGTGTCTCAAGCCATTGATAACACGTGAGCGGAAACGAACACCGTCTTCCTCAACACAGTTGCCAGACTGTGGCTCCCCCGTGACACTACTCATTCTCTCCAATGGCTCTCACGCTCTCACATTGTATGCAGGGCCCAGTGGCGCTCAGGTTTCACATCATATGAAAGGAATATCGTTGGCTTCATTATGATTCACTAATTCGCACATAAGATCCCTTTCCTGTCATTTCAATCCTGTCATGTAGGTGTTAAATGACCAGTGCTTACAGATCATTCAGTTATTCTGTATCAATTTTCAGTACATCAAGTAATCAGAATTTATGATTTAATTATGTCCGACATTGCCGTCAGCAAGCAACAATAAGTTAATTTCCTCGTCAACACTAAAGACGTCTGATTGTGTGGACATAACAGATGTATGATTTTCATAAGCCAAATTTTTAAGAGGAGCAGCAAACCCATACGATTTTTCATATGGAGAGAGAGAGAGAGAGAGAGAGAGAGAGAGAGAGAGAGAGAGAGAGAGAGAGAGAGAGAGAGAGATCCCTCTAAGTCCCTCTCGAGCAAAAATATATTTATACCCCAGGAATGCAATGGGAGACTGAGAAAGTGTCCTATTTACTATAAAAATGACCAGTTTTATCCAAAGACTCGTTCGTTTTAATACTTAGCAAGAAAATTGTCACATCCGAAATTAGTTTCAGTAAGACTATTTGAAATAAACGGAAAATGGTAACTACCTATAATATCTTCTGAAAAAACTAATAGAGTACGAGAAAGTGTTGTTTTATGTGTCTAAAGAGCTATCCAATTTTAACACAAACTCTGAAGTAGAAAACTTTGCCTACGACATACTGAACTGCTCATTTTTATTCTCTCCTAAATCCGTTGTAGTACCCGTAGAACACAAACATTAGAAATCTTGCAGTAGCAGTGGTATACAACTGGGAAATCTAGATGTCTCCTTTAAGCAGCATAACGGTGCTATGAAGGCCGAAGTCTGTGTGGCTAATCAGAGTCAAAATGACTCGGAAAGAGCTTACGTTGGCAGCCTCCTCATTTCTTGCGACTGCCCTTCTTACTTCGCGTTGCAAACAGTGGATGATATTGGACAACGACTCCGGAAGAGGAAGGAGGAATTTAATGTTGCTTTACTGCAAAGTGCGATAAAGTGTTATTGCATATTGCATTTGTTTTAGAGGAAGGAAAATATAATGCTTAAAATTGTGAGTGTTTCTCATGCATTATTTTTATGTAAAGTCTGCAAAGAAAGTGTTAAAGTAGCTGTGAGGATCATATTTCTAAAATGAGCTCCACGCAAGATATTTTTGCTGTTTTTTTTATTTTTTTTTTATTTTACCCTTGTTGACTTATTATAAGTGAACTTCATGGCGGTACCATTCCTTTTCTGGGCTACTGAATCCATAAACAACTTTCCTTGCATTTCTCCCCCCTCACTTCCTCACTCCTCCCCCTTCCCCATGTCTTCCTTGTGAAGAAAATCATAAAATGACGCCAAAGGAATTTGAGAACCTTGGGTGGGAAAGATCCTAAAGGTTATTATTTTTGAAAAGTTTAACTTTCTGGGGAGAACTGTAGAGCTCGCAAAGCCTAAAGTTTAGTATGAAAAGCTTGATATTTGTATTCTCTCTCTCTCTCTCTCTCTCTCTCTCTCTCTCTCTCTCTCTCTCTCTCTCTCTCTCTCTCTCTCTCTCTCCCCCGAAGTTCATCGTTGCTTATTTTTGGATAAATTTGGCATGATGGCCTTTGGCAAATGCAATGTATAAGTTTGAGAGACTGTTACCTTAAAATGTTATTTAGAATAATGTTGATTTGTGTCAAACATTGAAATGGAATGAAAAAGATTTGTTAATTTTGACAGGAGGAAAACTGAATGAGGAATCCTCGTGCTATGAACATGGTAAATAAAAATTTATGATAGACGGTATTCCAGACTGATTCCCATACCGAATATTTTCATGCTACAAACCCTACTTCATCTATTACATAAGAAAGAAGCCTTTGCTTGTCATATGGGAAACGCTATCAAAATCTCTCCCTCTCTGGATCTGGAGCAAATGTCTGTTACCAAATTAAAACATTTGAGGCAAAAGATAAAGCTAGATATTTAGAGATCATCAGTGCGTAAAATTTCAACCTATTCATCTATCCGACATCTAACATGAACAGATTTCCATCTTGTCGATAAAAAGTCACCCCTCATTGGATCTCATTTTTAGTCATGTTTACCTTCTAATTTCGTGTTTTGAGTAGCAATCTCACGATTGCCTTTACCCATGTAATATCAAAACTTTGTCAGGAGCTTATAAACTTGAAGAGCAATAACGACTATCGTATATTTATATTTTTATATCATCAAGTTCTTCCCTAAATGGTCGCTTCATTTCAGACTGTTTCATCAGTACCCTTCTCATGGGCCTCAGTCCTTCACTTTTCATTTTCTTTCATTCATCATTAACGGGTGACCTATTTGGTCCCAGTGCTAGGCTTCTACCCTAGACTTTTCGGTCCATCCTAATCCTTCGGGCCAGCCCTATGAGAGCTGATAGTCAGCTCAGTGGTCTGGTTAAACTTTTTTATAATAATCATCTTGATATTGCCAGATAATCTCATAAGTTTTTCCATCAAATGTCATTTCCTTTGCTTCTGTTGTCAAACTATCTCGTCAGTGTCTACAAAAAAATAAATAAATAAATAAAAAATCTTCATTAGGCTTATTTTCAGACCAAAGCATCAGTATCCTCATCTTGGTTTTTGTGCTTGACTTTATGGTAAGCCGTCTCTCTTCACTCCTGTTGTAAGTCAATACTGTGACTGTCCTTGTTAAATGCCCTCTTCCTGAATTCTCGATGTCGTCAGACCGGCTCATTATGATTGCTGAAACTCTTCTTTCGTCACTCTTCAAGTTGTCAGACATTTCATCGATTTTTTCATCAAACGCTCCCTTTTCATTTTTGAAAATGTTTTGTGACCTCCCTAGAGACTCATCTAGTTTTCTTCTTCCTACTATACTCAACAACCCTCGAGCTATACGCCGTTGTCCTTGAAATTTGTGGGTAACAACTTAGTAAAAATTTTATGAGTAACTCCCTTCGGTTTATTTTGTGATAAAATCTCTAACGTGGACGTATTAAAAATTTTGTACCATTTTATGTATGGGCCAACCCAGGCAAGAATTCTCGAATCTAAGGCAGCCACAAAATGAAAGTGTTAAATGAGTGATCTGGACAAACGGAAACGAAGGCGAATTTATGAATGGGGAGAAATCAGAGGGCTGTCCCTGGTAACTACCACCATCCAAAACACAACCATTGAGGTTGACACAGCATATAGCTCGAGGGTTGTTGTGTGGAGCTATATGCTGTGTCAACCTCAGTGGTTGCGTTTTGGATGGTGGTAGTTACTGGGGACAGCCCTCTGATTTCTCTCCATTCGTCATTGCGCCCTCGTTTCCATTTGTCCAGATCACGCATTTAACACTCACTCTGTGGCTGCCTTAGATCCGAGAATTCTTGCCCATACATAAAATGGTACAAAATTTTTAATACGTCCACGTTAGAGATTTTATCACAAAATAAATCGAAAGGAGTTACTCATAAAATTTTTACGAAGTTTTTACCCACAAATTTCAAGGACAACGGCTCCATTCTGAGAGAGAGAGAGAGAGAGAGAGAGAGAGAGAGAGAGAGAGAGAGAGAGAGAGAGAGAGAGAGAGAGAGACATAAACCAGATCAGGACACTTTACCACATCTTGGATCCTAAAAGATGCAATGGCCTGGCTTAGAAAAGCCCACCTCTTAGTAAACATCTTTTCGTTCCCGGGCTGTATTTTACAAGGAATTGGAAGTTCCCTAACAAATTTCTCATAACGCAACCATTATAATGAAAATACGGTCGACTTTTTTTGCAATCGCTATTAAACTCATATTTTAAACAATATTTTACTTTCTTTCCAGCATTGCATAAAATACGGGTTTCTCTCAATACTTTGTTGCTATGACACATACTGCTTTTATGAAATGAGATATTAGTTTTGTTTTCTAGTAACACATATTAACAAGTATTGTCAAGTTTTTCACGCAGAGACCGTTCAGAAAATAAATGATTTGTGTTTCTTATCGCCTGTATTTTCGACATCTACAGCAACATTCATTGGGTGATGTTATAACAAACACCGAAATAACATCCCACAACTTTTCACTTTTTGCTTCCGTTTGTCTTACTAAATCGGGGAAGAGGAGACAATAGCTTAGTTATTCTTTTTCTAGCGGATTTTTCTTAATGAGAAAAAGGGAAGCTGTTAATCTTCTTAAAGTAAGACCGGAGATAATAGTGCTTTCGTTTGATATCTGCTGTACTGAGGAGCGCTGTTTTAGAAAGGTTAAAAAGCACTTAAGGCAGTCACATAATTATCCATTAAAATCTACAAAGGTAAACCTGTCAAGAGAAGAGTTTCACCTGTCAAGAGAAGAGTTTCTAGCTTCTTTGAGGATCTTTGAAGATAATTGTCGTATATTGATAGTTACAGCTGGTGTCTAAAAAACTGAAAACTTAACCTGATTAATCAACAGAAAAGAAATTGTGCTTATGACTGCTCTTAAGCCAAGAGACGAAGCCGAAAATGAGGAAGGCCGAAGAGCCAAGTGTAGGCAACTGAACATGGTACAGAAAGTCACTCATTGAATTAAGAGTAGAGTTTAAGGTAATACGTGCGTGAACTTTCAGTTCTAAATTTTCCTGCGTTTCATACTCTAGTGCGCCTTATATCATATAACGGGAAATACGATATATTATACGAGCGTGAATTTTCAATTCTAAATTTTCCTGTTTCATACTCTAGTGCGCCTTATATAACGGGAAATACGATATATGTGTATATACACACGCGCGCGTGCACATAAATATACTGTAACAGCTCGTTTAACTGTTACCAAAATGCACTTATGAATTTCCTCTCCAAGTGTCCATATAATACCGATATGAAGTCCACAATAGGGTGGAATCATACCAAAACTCAATATACAAAGTGCAAGAACGAATTCACGGGGGTAGTAAACAAACACCACGAAAAACAATAAATTTAATACAAAAATAAACGAATTACACCTGAACCTCTTGAATACTTGAAATAAATGAACCACGATCACAATTATAATAACTCAAAATACATGTATACTGAATTAAGATAGAAAAATAAACATACTCAAACCAAAATAAGGGGGTCCTGAAAGGAGGAGGGAATCGTAAAAAAGAGAATATCCTGATGAGTTACAAGCTAATATTCATATAAACCAAACTTGTCACTAAAAAGCTTCGTTATAAATAAATCCTTAATATTCTCCCAGAAGAATATGGAAATCCTCCACGTCTGGAGTAGTACAACAGGTGGTTAATTAACTCGGGCCCAGTCGAGCAGTCACAACAGATCCACAGCCGTGATCAGTAAAATTCAAAGGCATGAAAACCTTACCATGGGATAGTCAGATCCCCCTGGCTTTATAACTGAACCAGATGTAGTGCTGTGAATCTGAAAGGACCTCCAGATAGGTAATCCAGAGGTGTCTTCTAATTTGAAGGTAGCAGTAATCCAATATAAATCCTCAGGTTCTGAAGATAAGGGAAATTCACCAGCAGTCTGCAACCACCAAGAAGCAAGTCACGTTAATACTCTGCATCCAATAAGCAAGACAAAACTGTTCCGAATAGGAAGAGGTCCAGAGAATAACTCCGTGTTCTCCGAACAGAAGCTACGAAGTCACCCCCCTAAACCACAGGGGAGGGGCCATACACACAACCTCCTAAGCGTTAATAACAAGCTAACAATTGTTATACTCAAGAGGAGGTCAAACGACGAGTGAAACTTAGAAAACTAGGTTTAACAAATTAAATAAAAACTAAATTTAATAATAATGCTTAATGAGAAAGGATCACATCCTGACAATATTATATATATACTGTATACACACACACACACACACACACATATATATATATATATATATATATATATATATATATATATATATATATATATATATATATATATATATATATATATATATATATATATATATATATATATATATATATATATATATATATATAATATAAAAATAACATATATAAAATAACAAATAACAATAAACTGCTGGAATAAATTTTTACATCAATTCACTGACAGTTCCTATTGACATATCAGTATTCCGTCTATAATATAAAGCTTTTCATATTCGATATTCACGACGTTTGAATAAATGACCTTTTATAACCTTTTCATTACGAATAATTTCCTATTTGAAAATGTTGCTCCGAACTCGAAATTCTTTAGACAGTGTTTTTATCAAGCGAATTTGGCATTAATGGGAACTTTTTGTATGTCTTTAATATCAGCTACTTATTTCTAAAGTGATAATGCTGTTACTGAAATGTACTTAATCTTGATGCTTTAGCTTCAGATGTGCAATCTTTAGTAAGTGAAGAATGATTGGGGAGATAAAATTCAACACATTGTCTTAGGAATTTCATTCATGCTGCCACCAAACTGTAGAATGATCTTCCTGGTCGTGGCTAATTAATTAGCCAAGTTTTTCTGTGAGACATAGCAAGTTGATAATACTGGGAGTAAAGATTTATTTCTCTTGTGATTTAAGGAATTCCAGTAAGTCCAGTCTCGGCCTCATTTTGTATATTTGGGAAAGAGTTAACTCTCCTTGTCCTTTGCTAGTTAATGAATCGGCCAAGTTTTTTCACCGTTCCTATTAAATTCCTCTTGAAGCACTGTAACTGAAAGAATGTTCATGAGGTTGGGATGTAAAATGTTCTGTGACGCATGCCAAATGAGGACCTAATGAAAGGTTGTGGGGCCATAATGGAATGAAATAATGTCTGAATTGTAAGATGAATTGTAAGATGGCGAGAAACAAAAATGACAGCTGTCTCGTCGTGTGGTTTGAAAATCGCCATAATGGAGGGGACATGTTGTTTGTAGCTCATATCTTTTACTCTTTTTGCAAGGAAGATAAAGAAAATTAATTTTATATTACTATGAACCAACAATGTTCATCAGAAATTCTGCAGAGAGTTTTTATGCGTCCCCCAAGAGCATTAACTATAATTATGCACATTTTGATCTATGGCAAACCAGGGAGCCAAATGGGTTAAACGTAACTTTATTAAGATTCTTCCTTTGTGAAGATTTCAAAAATGTAGTTTTGTATTTAAGTCCTATATTTTAGGAAAAGTTTGATGGACATGCACCATACAAACATTATCTTTATATACTCTTACCATTTCTGGCACTATAATTTTCTTAGTAAAAATATTGATTTATTGTTGGTTCTCGTTGTTAATCATACATATGCTCTCCATCTTTAAAAAAATCAAGAGAAGTTTCTAAATGTGGAAGAATATTTTTCAAAATTGCAATTTTGGCTTCCGGGCAACAAAACGCTCAAATCTGGTTATAAAAAATATTTTATCATCATCAACAATATCTCACTTTGATATTCAATACTTTTACTTTAGGCGAGATTCAACAAACGTACAGACCTACAAACATTATTTTTACATACAGTACAAATAAATATGGAGAGAATCGAAATAAAATCAGTGTCATTCAGTCTTCATACGAGACAGTTATCTGCATTTTTTTTACTTTAGAGTTAAATTTACAAATGTTTTTAATCCCTGATGAAGGTTATGACACTTCGAGCGAGGCAGAGCGTTACCATGAATGATTTCCCATTACGAGTTCCCGATAACAAGTGGATCAGTGACCGAGTGGTTTTGCAAGACAGCGTTTCTTAAAAATGGTCCCCTACTTTTGTCCCGTCTTTTATTTCTTATTCGATTTCTTTTCAGTGTATTTGACGATGAATTCAGGTCTCGTTCATTCCCTACGCCAACGAAGCTAAACAGAAGTAATTGCATTGGCCTGTTTGTTTATAGATATGTTCCTTTGTCTCTCCATACCCCCAAATGTAATGGGAGGATATCAGTCGATTCTTGTGGATAGCTGGGATGCGGGCCAGGCGAGAGTTGTTTAGATTTTGAGCTGGATCCAGAGGAAGGTTGCAGAAATTATAATTACTTTATCATAACGAAAATATATTGTTACACTCGTTATCGTAATGGTAGAAGACTGAGTACCACGGTTGGTATGAAAAGGTACGACGGAAGGAAGTGGTGGACCAGTGGGCACGCTCAGTGATAGACCCAGAAGGCTTTGGGGGAATAGGATCAAACATGGTAATTGGAATGGGATAACACAACAAGAGTAACGTGTAGGTGTCTGGTGCGAAGGGCTATGGATCATTATTGGGATCCACTACCGCTCGTGAGTTCCTTTTGCCTAAAATATTTTTGTTGGTATTCTTTAATCACTGTTACATTATGTAGTGGAGATGCATTCATTAAAACAGTAACACACTAATACTAACGTTACGCTTCCAAGGAAGGGTTCAAATTTTCATGCGATATTTTTAGACCAGGTCGCGAGCCCATAAAGTGCTAACAGTTGTTACATGAAGTAAATAAATACTTATATATATATATATATATATATATATATATATATATATATATATATATATATATATATATATATATATATATATATATATATCACGATTACAGCGTTGTGCTGCAAGAACGCTTTTCTTTCAGGTTTTAAAAGAATTGTCCCCTTCTCTTTATTCTAAATCAATACCATGCAGAAGTCCAAAATCACTGTCGTGATAAGAGAACGAACGTCATAAGCACCACCTACGTCGCTGCGGCGAACGCTTCTCACAAATGATGGCTAATTCACTTGAGTAAAAAAAATAAAAACCTTCCTTTGTCTTCCAATTTGTTTTCGCTACCCCTGGGGTGAGTCCTACAACGCTGAGATCTGGAGGTGTAGATGACGCAAATTTTAATAAACCAGTCAATGAATTCCCTGGGCAGGTATTGCTATATGCTCAACAGTTACATTTTCATGAATAGCTTAATGGTAAAAATAGCAATTCTGTCATAAAAACAGAAACTTGGATGGATCTTTCCGAGGTGATAACATCCATATTAAATATGTATAGGGCATTAAAATATCTTCACTTTAGAATCCACCACCATGTCACCCGCAGGACCTAGATTTCTCCATAAAGGGTGCACATGACATGCTTCCCTAAAGCCTTCAAGGAAAAGGGAATCCCTATCTCCCAATAAATATATCTCCCATCCCACTGCACTCTCCCCTTATCTTCAGGATAGAAAGATTCATAATGCGGCTACTGTGTGTGTGTATATAATTATATATATATTATATATAATATATATATATATATATATATATATATATATATATATATATATATATATATATATATATATATATATATATATATATATATATATATATTATATATATATATAAATATACATACATATATATATATATATATATATATATATATATATATATATATATATATATATATATATAATGGTCCGTAAAAACAAAAATTCACGCGGAAAAGAGCCATATATTTCACATGATACCTTCACTAAAGAGCTGACAACTGACCGCCCATTCTGCATAATTTATACTGTGAACCGAATCTTCTATATCTACGAAAATTTACTAGCATTCTGATTCATACTGTAATGCTTGCTTGTGCTCGAGTAATCTATGTGAAGTGGAGCTCCCAGTTCATACGATATAAATTTTATTAGAGTCGTATGGCGTTTTGTAAACAGTGAAAATATAAAATTGATTAGAAAATGAATTCATTTTACATTTTTCACTGTCTACAAAATACCACACAAATGTAATAAAATTTGTCAGTGAGACAGTATTTTCTTTTCCTTAAGAATAATTTAGCTCAGGCAAACAGTAAACTGTGGATCGGAAAGTTTGTAAGGCTGATTTGTGTTCAGGTCTTTGTGATGGTATCAGCTGAATTGAATGACTTTCCAAGTCGAGTTTGATTTTATGGACAATTCATACACACACACACACACACACATTAACATACATACATACATACAATATAAATATATATATATATATATATATATATATATATATATATATATATATATATATATATATATATATATATATATATACATACATATAGTATATGTATGTGAGTGTGTGCTCTCTAGTGTGTTACGTGGGTTTTTTTGAGCGGAGGTTAACGCACGAAAGCAAAAAGTTGGAGTTAAAACAACTATTGTAAACACTGATGGAAATGTGTACTGAATGGCCCAACGAAAGAAATGTCATAATGCTGAGAGAGAGAGAGAGAGAGAGAGAGAGAGAGAGAGAGAGAGAGACAGAGAGTCAGTCTCCAGTATTTTGTTTATGACGTTGGAACGGACCTACTTATGAAGATTCTTGACCTTTAAGATTCTCCGACTCGATCCTTAGAAATTTTATTCAGACCCTCACGCACAGCCTGTAATTGAGAAATAAATTACAGTTATCGTTTTGATGGTGGTAATGATTTGAGATGAAGGTAATTATGACAAGCTATGATTAGATTAAAGAATTTGCTTCACTCATGCAAACTTAATAATTGAATTCAGCAGACAAGGGTTACGCTTTCTCTTGCTGTTGTTTCTGTTGTTTTGGAGGAATTCTAGGCTCACCTTAGTTACCGAAAATTTACTTGCTTTACCAATTTCTCAACTCCTGTGTGTCTGCTTTCCCTTTGGTCTTTTTAATTCATATTTTCACAAAGGCATCTTTAACAATTTATTGCTATTTACTTTAACTTTGGAACCCGTGTTAAATAGGGCTAATAATGATGATCGTAATGTTAATCCCATTTTTTTAGATACACAGAAACTGTTCAAGCACTTAGTAATGATATCATTAATGCAGCAAATGATGTTTAAATATATAGGTGGAATCGGTGAAAGCTCATCAACTATCCAAAGTGATTGTTTTATTAGAGCTTGGAACCGAACAGTGAGACTTGTGACTAATTCCAGGAACTTTTTTCTCGCTTGTTTTTTCATATTCTGGGAAATAACTGCGTGTTATATCCTTGGAGGGGGAGGGGCCACTTGAAATGACTTTGGCATCGGATCCTACGACGCTACTGACTTCACCACAGCGGAAATTATCAGGAACAAAATGGGTTTTGTAAGTAAAATAGTAGAATTACGTATGGAAAAATTAATGGCAATAAAAGTGAAACATAATAACAAGGGCAATATTTTACAAAACTGTAAAAAATTATGAAAAGCGTGTAAACAAGATTATTAATGATAAATTAAATCTTATGCAGTGAAAATATAAAATAAACTTGTAGTGATGATTCTTTATAACATTTTGGAAAGGCTAATTTAGTGAAAGCATAAAACAAAAAATAGTAACAACAAGTAGAGACTTTAATCCAATATCAAGCTATTTGTTGTGGCTGAGAGTTATCATTATACCATTAGATGCACACTCAATTAAATTTAAACTCTTTTTATTCGATTTTGTACGCCGGGTAACATTCAATTAAAATATATTTCGACATAACTACGACGTTGTAATTGACATTTTCTGCATGAAAGAGTGACCATAAATTCGTAACACTGACTTAATTTAAATATCTGTTGAAGGGACATGAAGGGGCTCTTTACTCCGCAGGGCAACCAGACTCAGCAATCATGATTAACAAGAAGAAATTGCCTCAGTTTATCCCTAAAACATTGTTCAAACATCATCCTTTCGTGCTGAGCAACATGCAGTTCCTCCATTTGTGATGCTAATATAACACCTGCAAGAAAATACAGCAATATTTGGACACATGCAAGAGAACCGGTTACAAAAGGAAATAGTAGTTGAAAAGTCAAGATTCAAAAAAGAAGAAAGAGTGAAATAAATAAAAAAGGGCAGATCCTAAAGTACGAACACTGACCTCGATATAAGTTACGTGACAAGTTACGGTAGCCGACATCTCCTGGCATTACTCCTTTCATATAAATGGGAAATTATGCATGTATCCTTTTTAAGACAAAAATCACTACTTACACACATGTATATATAATATATAAGAGAGAGAGAGAGAGAGACTGACTGAGTGTAATCAAAGGAAGGCCGACTGACTTACATAGAGAGAGACAAACAAGCTGACAGATGGGGGTAGGAGGGCGTTCGCCGGCAGATATTTGCTAAGCCCAGATATTGCTATTGGTCATACATATTCATTTCAGTAAAGCAGAGCTAAATTGACCGTGCTGTGTGAAGGGTTGGGGGAGGGTATATATATATATATATATATATATATATATATATATATATATATATATATATATATATATATATATATATATATATATTGTTATGATGGCCTATTGCTCACTTTAAATTACCTAAGGTACTATGTTTATCAAGCTTTCTATAAATGACCAAATTTTTAGAGCCTTAGACCAGTCATAGGGTATCCCCTCTACACAAATCTCGTGTAAAAGCAAAACCATATATATACCAGATCCAAGTTGTTTGGGTACCCAGCTTTATTATCAATAATGACAGGTGATCTACTCTTCCCTTAAATGAACATTTCTTATAGGCAGACCTTTTCCCCATAAGGAAAATTAAGGCTTCAAAAAGGTGTTAGGATCCTCAGCAAAACACTATACTTTCAAAGAGGAATAAAAGAAAACTAAACTTCAAACAAACAGTTTATTATGATAGCCGTAAATGGTGGATGGGGCCAGAAACTGCATTCACTTATAAACATAGAAGCATTTCCCATTCACATATGCTAATACATACACCGACAGGGACAGGGAAAGTCACAGGGGGAGAAAGAAAACAACAACCTTACGATGGTGAAAAAAACACAGACGACAGTAGAAGGCAGAGAAGAAAAAACTCTTAATCTTCATTTACAACAATTAAAAGCCTAAATCTAACTCTCATTAATTACATAATGACTGATAAATAAAGCTTTAACAAAACACGGCAGATTATGCTTGAAGATCATGATTCTGCCAATTATCATTGGCAGCCCGAAGTTTCTGTAACAGCAGACAGCGTCAACATTCAGTCAAAATAATTCACAATATACACTTACTAGAGGTAAGTCTCCATACTGGCTCTATAACGCTCCAAAACAGCGAAGAGGTCCGATGAAAGTTGCCACAGAGGTGAATGCCGTGATCCAAAGCTTGCTCTAGAAGTGATAACGAAGAAATACTCTCCACTATGCCCTCACGCGGCACAAGACTCAAAAGGAAAGACACAGATGAAGAATCCCTGGATGTTGTCCTGCCGCAAAACACCCACAGGAAGCAGGCAGTAGCGAAGCTGGGCAAAGCTGCAATACTAGCAAAGAACATGAAAGGAATAGGCAACGGCGAAGATGAATATTGTGGAACAACTTGGTACTCCAGCCATGAACCACACAAAAGGGCAGGCAACGGCAAGGCTGAAAAATGCAGTAAACCTCACACTTAAGGCTCTTTTACACGGGACAAGTAGAAAGGCAGGTCAAGTGTGCAAGTAACTTGCTACAAGTTACTTGCTGTGTGTAGACATATACTTGCCTTTCTTAATTGGGCAAGTTAAGTGGTTAGCAACTCCAAGCAAGCTGAGAGGCAAGGCAAGTTAATGGCCCGCAGTTCTATTTTTGGGCAACTTGCCTCCCCTCCCTCCTTGCTGGCAAGCTACTTTCCACTTGCTTGGCCTGTGTGAACACTTATTCGGTCATCTTCCTCTCCAGATTAGTGGCCGGACAGGCATTGTGCAGAACATGCGCTTTTTGTTTATTGCCAATTGTTGTGTTTTATACTCTCAGAACCTCCTCCTCCAAGTATTTCTAAAATTTCTCCATACAATACTTTGGACACATTATTAATCACAGTCTTTGCACAATCCATTGTCAGGGCGTGGCAGGGCGTATTGTACGCGCCAAACGTACGCCACAAACTGAGAGGCTGCTTGCTTGAATCACTTGTCGCGTGTAAACAACACTTGCCATAACTACTTGCCTTTCAAAAATGAGAGCAGGCTACTTGCAAACTTGGCTTGCTTCTCTACTTGCCCCGTGTAAAAGAGCCTTTAGAACAGTGGGGCGGGACTGTTCACGAGTGACTTATATCTCGATATACCAAACCTCTGCTGTATCACCGAGCGACTCAGCACATGAAAATAAAAGAGAAAATTATCTCACATGGGTGTGTCACCAGCAACAAGCTAAACACCCGGCGGTGGGAAAAAAAGAACAGCCCAAACCCTCATTCAGCGGCAAAAGGTAATCAAAACTTTCTTAATAGTTAGGTTACTGGGCTAAAAAGAAATGCATGATATATATATTAACTTTTATGATATATATATATATATATATATATATATATATATATATATATATATATATATATATATATATATATATATATATATATATATATATATATATATAGAGAGAGAGAGAGAGAGAGAGAGAGAGAGAGAGAGAGAGAGAGAGAGAGAGAGAGAGAATGTGCATAGACACATAGATAAATTCCGTTTCCATCATTATAAGATTATTTATGTGATAGATACCGTTGTCACGAACTTACTGATAATATTTTCCTAATTAATGGAGAGTGTACACAACAACTGAATAGAACACAATCTGCCAGGCAGGATTTCAAAGCATCGAGCTGGCGAGATCCTTGAACTCAAAGATCCTTTGTAATTCCTTCTCCTATTAGTGATGTGCTTTCCGTTGCAAGGCTCACACATAAACTAGTTGCTGGAAATCTCTCTCTCTCTCTCTCTCTCTCTCTCTCTCTCTCTCTCTCTCTCTCTCTCTCTCTCTCTCTCCCCTAATCCAAGCAATAACAAAGACTAATTTCAAGTTAAAACATGGTAAAAAAAAAAAAAGTTTAAAGAGGAGTGAGGTATTTCTACAGAAGTATTTGTGTATGTATGCTTGCAAGCCTTAGTTAAATAAGCCGGATACAGTTTGAAGGCAAGTGAATACCATTAGGTAAAAAATTGCAAGAATTTTTTTTTAATTCCAAGAATTTTTTTATCTTTTCTTCCCTAACGAGGAGAAGAGAACGCCATTGTGTCTTGAGCAAACGTCATTAACCAGAACCCAGAAAGTTTGCTGGCTCTATCACGGAAGCGTCTTGACACTAAGTGGCTATAGAGCTCCCAGAAGCAATAGAGTTATTGGACGGCCCGTTGGAGCAATAGGCATTCTTATGTTTCACGCACACTGCCAAAGAGTCCATTCATCCTCTCCTCCTTTCCTCCGCACTGGGTCAAAATAACTCTGCTTTACTAAATGAATTTGCATGACCAACTGCAATATCTGGGCTCAGGAAATACTGTCGGGATTACCAACTCTAATCACCCTTCCCTTTGTCAGTTTATATGCCTGTTGGTCTCCATATTCACACACATACACACACACACACACACACACACACACACACACACATATATATATATATATATATATATTATATCTATCTATCTATCTATATCGGTATTTATATCTATCTATCTATCTATATATATACATATATATGTATATATATAAATAGATAGATAGATAGATAGATAGATAGATAGATATGAATTGTAATTTTCATCGACGCGAGGAAATAATTATGTGCAATTAAAGGACGTTTCTTATGGTTGAACCACCTTGTAACCAGTTTTATGAATTTTAATTGTCTTTTGTTGAATTCTTTCAACTATCATAATTTTTCTTTTGTACTTTGGAAAGCTCTTCGTAATAAACCACTCTTGTCAAGGTCCGGTTGAGGACGATACCGTTGGGCTAAACTAAAATTCATTGTTTCTCTTCACACTTTCATGTGGATTGATTGCACATAGATAGACAGATATACCCATATAAACTCAAGACCAAAATGACTGCTATAAAACAGGATAAATTCTAAAGTTAAAACAATGAAATAAAGTAAAACACAAAGTAGCAAACCAGAAGCAGGAGTTATCTTAAAAATTGTAGGTGCCTCATTTATTGATAACAGAAGACGAAGCGCTATTCCTCATAAATATGTTTGGAAGACCAGCCTCAATATCTGTGCAGTTTGCACATTGCCTTTGAGATAAATGGAACCTGATATTTGTATTTTCATCAAACCTTCTCATACAAAGGTTGATTCAATAACATGTCGTTTCAAGGTGTTATTGGAATATACAGCCTTTTTACAGGCTTTTTAGTTGATAACATGATTGTTTTCTTTAGTATGAAAGAAAATTCCACCGTTGATCTGTCGTGTCCATGTCTCAAATATATTTTATGTTGCTGTGTTCTTTTTTTTTGAGCTTTCTAGTTAGACCAATATATAACATATCACTTTATTTATTATGGATCTGAGGTATTCATCCTTGGTACTGTGAGGAGAGTTCTTTGTTTGTACTTTTTCATTGTAGTATGTTTTTGAATGCCATTTTAACACGAAAGTTTGTAAGAAATTTTAAATAGCTCTATAGTTAAAAGTATGTGGCATTATAAACATATTTTTGTGTTACATTGTTCTCTGCTCTTATCATACATACATACATAATTACAGACATAGAGACATACAGTGATTTAATTAAATATATATGTATACGTATAATTATTCATAATATCACAATGACTTCCAAACTTCATTGCAGCTATTAAATTGCGGTAACATGTCGTCACAACTATGCCATTGTGTATCATGATCTATAACAATCACTATACCTCTGCTGACGTCATCATGAGCCATGAATTCAGCTGGCGAACACTACTGTTATCGTAACTTTTCGTGAATGGAGCATAACTTCAAGGATCGAATTGGGGAGAGCCTTATGCCCGGACCTCTCTCAAGGGGACTAATTCGATTTTCTATCAACAATGTCAATATAAGGGTACCGTAGATTCCAAAAAACAGGTAATTACATATCCCTTCATCTATCTATCAGTACAAACACCAAATTTAACGATACAACATTTTCTAGTCACCAAGAGGTCAGGGGAAACGCTTTGTGGGCCCATGCCTTGTAAAGTGAGAAAATATAAATATATATATAGAATTTATATATATATTTTATATATATATATATATATATATATATATATATATATATATATATATATATATATATATATATATATATATGGTTTTTATCATATCACATTACCCTGCAAATGTTATTTAATATCCAATTCAGAAATAATACCGGATGAAAAACGGCTCACCAATAAAGCCAAAACGTTTAAAGATCTATAACCGTTTTACATTTTTCACCGTGGATGCTGTGTGTATGTATATATATACACACATATATACATATACATATCTATATATATATATATATATATATATATATATATATATATATATATATATATATATATATATATATATATATATTACCTTTCTGGAGAGGGTGGCGCCAGAAAGGAAGAGCCCTCAGAATATCTCAGCAAGTCTGTAGGGATGGTGTTGCTAGCTTACCGCTTTTTTTTTCTAGATCCCAACAAACTCTGGTGCCCATTTACAGGTTAATGTATTGGTGTGTGTGTTAGTTGGTAGCACTGGGGAACGTCACCAGGAAATTTCAAACCTGAATGTAGAACAACAAGAACCAATCACCTACAGGTGAGGTGTTTCAGTACCAATACTGTAATAAATCTGTTTGGAATTTTTACGTAAATTACGCAATATGTTTTTAAAGCTTTCCACAGTAGATGAGGGATGTGTTAAAAGCAAGTGTAAAAATTACTACACATACTGAGGTTCTAATTTATTAGTATGCTAACGCCTTATGAATTTTCAGTGACTTGACCCAAAACATTTGTTTGTGATTGACGGGCGAAAAATCGTTAAAGAAGTTAGCCACCTGGGCGAGAATAGATAAAAAAGACAGGTGAGGCCAAACGGACACTGCCAAAAGAAGTGAATTAATAAAATAAAGAATATAAATAAAGTTGTACAACTCACATCAAGTGATGCATGTTAGTTACCATTCTGTAGGTTCCTCTACAGAGAACCTAATGACGTTAATAGCAAACTAATTAGTATTTTACATTCTTATTTAAACAAATCCTTATTTTCTCGAGAACTCTACGAAGAATTGAAGAAAAGCATTAAAACTTCATCTCTACTAAATATTGCAAAACTTTAGGAAATAAATTGGATGTCACACTACAGATAATCCATAGCAATTCAAAGTTTTCGTAACTATGGTTACAATACGACAGGTTTTTAACCATTGCTTTCAAGAAATGAGAGCATTTTACAGCTTTGATAATTATATTTTAGTAGACTCATATTATTAAATAATCCAACGTTAGAATTGACCGTAATATTCAAATGGTCTTGGGATTTGGATTTGCTCTTTGTCATTATGATAATTTTATCAGTCTCGGTTCTCATCTGTAATATAAGGGAGGAAACCCTTAAGAAAATAACTATTAGATTACATCATCCAATTGAAAGCTAAACGGCATGAGAAACTATCAGTCTGGGTGTAGATATAGGCTTTTCTTACCAGTGATCCTCTTCAATCCTTTTCTTAAACGCCGAGGAACGGAGTCAAGCCCCAACACCAGAGAGATCAGCAATCTTAACATTCGCCCAGCTGAAGTAAAGAAATTTCGAAGTGATTAAAGTAAAAAACTAGGTCGAGTCTTGATCTGTCTTTTATGACAAAAATTGGCAAAATAAAAATAACAGAAGAGGAAAAACAAAGTGTGAAGAGATCTATTATGACGGAAAAGTGCCCGTCTAACTTTGTTTTTCCTCTTCTGTCATTTTTCTTTTGGCAATTTTAGTTTTAAAAGACAGATAAAGTCTCGGATCAATTTCCTTTCTTTTCTCACTTCGAAGTTTCTTTACTTGAGCTGGGCCAATGTTAAGATTGCTGATCTTTCTGGCGTTAGGACTTACCTCGGTTCCTCGGCGTGTTAAGAAAGGAAAGAGGAGGATCGCCCATAAAGAAGAGTTTTTATTTACACCCTGATGGATGGTTTCTAATGTCGCTTCGTTTTCCATGTGATGATGTAACCACAACTTCACTTTCCGTCTTTATTTTTCTTTTCCCTCAGGAAATTTTGCAGAACTTGTACTCAGATTTCATGGGACGGTGCATTGCTTGAGATCAAAGGTACATAAAAAGAACTCTGTTAATGCTATTACGGTTTCATTTTAGTTTTTAAGAATACTTATATTTATCAAACACACACACACACACACACAGAGTGTGTTAGAAAACCAAAAAACACTCCCTCAACTTCACTTTCCGTCTTTTTCTTCAGGAAATTTTGCGAAACTTTAAACTCGAAATTCATGGGGCGATGCATTGCTTGAGATCTAAGGTACATGGTAAAGACCGTGTTAATGCCGTTTTCGTTTCATGTAAGTTTTTAGATTGCGATTCAACTCATTTCCTATTATTTAGGTATCGGGTCTCACCGAAAGTCATATCCACTCACAACAGACTCGTAATGTTTGCAGCAGGTTCTCAGACACTGATCTTTGTTATGTGGTGGCTTGTCCTATAACTACACAGCATCCGGCTTTATTAGGTTGTTACCCCAACAACTATAGACCAACGTTATTTAATTTAACTGACAGAAATACTGTCAATGTAGCCAAAGTGTCACAACTTTCCTGCTTAATTTGCTAGTTTATGAGTAAGAAATTGCATCTTGGAATTTGCCTTTGACCGCATGAGAAGGGAAATCGCTGTCAAATCACAAAAGGGAAAATTTGGAAAATACCCCATTTTGACAAATCAAATACCAAATTATCATTATTCAGCTTTATTCACAAGCCAAAAATACATATGTGAGTAAAAGAACACTGCTAAGTAAAGGTGAAAACTGGAAACAGATACCAAATAACTAATAATTACTCATAAGTAAATTATGAAATATATTAATAAACACATTTGCTTTTATCATAGCAAAAGACTGTATCATATATAAGAAACAGAAACAAAAGCCTACTTTGGTGGCTACATATAATGTTTTCAATGTATTTTAAAAGTATGATATTCTATTTGTAATTCGTTGGAAAAAAGTCATATAGCAGCAGCATCTGTAATAATAATAATAATAATAATAATAATAATAATAATAATAACAGCAGCTTCTGCAACAACAACAGAAAATGATAATAAAAAGAAAAACTTCCCCTGAAAACCTTGGCAATAAGGCACAGTCGACTCATGCCACAAGTAAAAATAAATCTTGGAAAGCAATTGCAACTTTTATGCGAGATCTTTCTTAAACTTCCCTTCTTCAACAGTTTTTGCTTATGTTACACCCTCTGATAACCAAGAATAACGGAGAAGTTTCAGCTTTATCTTCACCGCAACACACACACAACACACGCAGACACACTCGCGCATAAACAAAAACGCACGCACTCGCGCATAAACAAAAACGTACGCGCGAACAATCACACACAAGCGGAATGCCTACTCTATTTCCAGTGAGGATATAGAGGATAAGGATTTAATTATGGTATTAACCGTCGTATTAAACATACTTACTACCTAATATTTCGGAGTATGTTCCTTCTTAAACGATACATTTAAGAGAAGACTGATCTGGAATATTCATATTTGTCAATTATATTCCTTATAGGTAAATAGTCTGGAAAAAAGACCGATAACAGTTTACCCATGGAAGATTAAAATTCTTTATAAATATCAAGGAAGGCCTGAGCAGGGTTAAAATTTGGTTGGTTTCTGAACTCTTCTCGCTTCTGTTTTCCTGACTCTCATAACACTGAGTTTTTCAGAGGTACGTCCACTACTGTCTTCTGCCTCTTCCTCCATATCTTAGGACTAGATAAAGACAGTGTGTTATCATCCCGTTATTCATAGTATTAAAAAAATATATAACCTTCTCTTGGAAATAATTCAAGTGTAAAATGCTTTCAGAAACATATTTTTCGTATTCTATCATTTCTCGATGACTGGTTGAAGATGAAAAAGAACGACATAGCAAAATCAACCTTGTGAAATATATTCAGAAAAGAATCCTAACATCAGAGAAGTGGAGCTCCTCCCGTACTCCCATCTTTCTCTCTGGAATCTCAGTCTGTATTTAATTGCACTCCCTTTCGTAAGTGGGTCATTAAGGATCCTCTAATGAATAATAATCATTATTAATGCTTAGATCATTAACGTTAGAGGGTAGAGGGCCGTATGGGTTGTCTGCTGATAACCTCCAGCGGCTTGGGCATCTCAAAATGATGGTTTAACCAGACCACTGAGCTGATTAACAGCTCTCCTAGGGTTGGTCCGAAGGATTAGATTTATTTCACGAGGTTAAGAACCAACTGGTTACCTAGCAACGTGACCTACAGCTTATTGTGGGATCCGAACCATATTATGACGAGAAATGAATTTATATCACCAGAAATAAATTCCTCTAATTCTTCATTGGCCGGTCGGAGAGTCGAACGCTGGGCCAACAGCGTGCTAGCCGAGAGCTCTAACCACCCCTCCAATGAAGAACTAACCTCTTAGGTTTTCACATACTGGATAATCAATACTTACTTCTAATGATGCTTTTCTTGGCTCTGTAAGAAACATGTTAAAAGAATTTCCTTCTTAGGTGAAAACAAGTCCACCGTTTCAATACTCGGGGAAAAGAGAGGTACTACTGTAGATATTCAGCAAGCGGTGATGATTCTTTAATTAGCTCTCTTACTAAGTTTGAAGTTTGTACATATTGTGTTTTATCTATCTATCTATCTATCTATCTATCTATCTATCTATATTTATCTATATATTATATATATATATATATATATATATATATATATATATATATATATATATATATATATATATATATATATATATATATATATATATATATATATATATATATATGTATACTAAGTTAAATATACCTTAGTTTAACCAGACAACTGAGCTGATTAACAGCTCTCCTAGGGCTGGCCCGAAGGATTAGACTTATTTTACGTGGCTAAGAACCAGTTGGTTACCTAGCAACGGGACCTACAGCTTCTTGTGGAATCCGAACCACATTATAGCGAGAAATGAATTTCTATCACCAGAAATAAATTCCTCTAATTCTTCATTGGCTGGTACTAAAATTTGCAAAAACTCTTGTATACATACACTATGAATAAGTATGCATTTTTATTCCTGTTTGTCACACAGTTGCCAGTCGTTATTAGTGTCCAGGGCGCCGTGACCGTTCACTTGAAATTGAGAAAATAACGTAGAAGCTCTCTTGAGCGATGATTTTTGCACCTCAAAGAACATGATTTCAAGGGGTTCGATCTCGGTCTCTGTCTCGTTACCGACCAAGTGTCTCTTGTCTGCTTCCCGTCGTCACTGAATCGTGTCTGCGTCACTACTGAAGATGATTGTGAAATTAATGATAAACTTTATGACACATTGCAGTGGTGGTGAGATCTCACTGTTGCTTTCTTTGGAAATGATTCCTCTGAGGGTGAAACGGCATACGAGGACGGCGTTCTGTAAACATGATTTTTTCTCTTTTTACAGCTTTTGGTTAACGCGAATGATAAAAAAACGATACTTGATGTAGAGAAAATTCTTGACCTAACGCAGGAACGTAGACAGGCAATGATAGCAAACACAAGAGAGGACATTCAGAATAACTTGGAAGAGTAGAAGGGCACCCTTACTTTTCATGGCATTTAGAACAAAACAAAGTTATCATGCTAGCTATAAAAACACGTACTAAAATGAACTTTTCGCTGATATTGCAGGTTCTTTGTCAATGTAAACTTTTACGAAATTTGGGGGTAATTTTTCATAAGGACAGTGTTTTGAACTGAAAGTAACTCATACTTGGAATAAATTAATTAATAATCTCCACCTTGCATATCAGTTGATGAACCCATGATATATACGTCTATTTTAAGATTCAATTGTGATATTAATTTATAAATGAAAACTTTATGAGAGAAACTGAATAGGAAAATGCCTTGAAGCTCGTTGATAGGGGCCAGCAGTGGTGGTTGTGACATGTATAAAGAATGGAAGATTTTACGTATCCTAGCAGATTTTTGCAGTGGAAACCAGAGTGAAGAAATCTTGGATACAGATGTAGAGAGGTTATATATGAACCAGCAATGGTGGAAAAGGTTTTTCCGGCAGAACAATAGATTGAAAGCTTTAAAGCTCCTTTGGTGTCAAGGGAGAAAGGATTACTGGGACAGAAGAGAGTCAGTCACTCAGGAGAGACGAAAAGTGAATTTTGTTTAAAAGTAAGAGAAACAGAGAACACTGAAGCAGAGTAATAGAGAAACGTCAAAAGAAGTTTATCTAGTTACTTAGTAATCCCGGGTGGAATAGATTTGAGAATGCTGTTATCATTAACCATCCTAATGAAGGACATTTCTCCCTCTGTAGAACAAAATGAAATAAAGTTATCTTCTGAAGAGAAGCAGGTATAACCTAAATCTTAAATTCGACACGAATGTTCTGTAAAAGTCATCTTGACAATCAAATAATTATATAAACTGAAGTTTCAGATGTCTAGGACTTTTTTTTTTTTTTTTTTTACTATTCTAAATCGGCTTGAATTGCGTCACCACCTCATTTAAGGAGTGATTAAAGGATTTTCTAAAATCTTGGGCGCTTAATGGAATGTTTTTACGACGTAGACTTGGGTTGAGTTATGTAAGCCAAGAGGCGATTTTAGGCCTACACAGAATGATTTTAAATAGAAACTCTGCCCCTTTCAGAATATGAATGGGACAGAAGACAGGAGAAAAAAATAGTTATTGTAATGGTATAAGGAATAGATACATAATAATTAGAGAGAGGATACTTAGATAATCTATGATAGATTCAAGAAATGAACTGGAAGATATGGCTGTGAGAGTTTCATTATTTTAAAGCCGTTTAAAATGACTGGAGAGGAAAATCAATATTTCTATATAGCTGGCACGAAGGATTCGTTCTTCAGGGATATGTGAAAGTTGGAGAAAGAAAGAGAGATAAAGAAGAGACCTGCTGTCTTCCACGTAAGGTCCCTCCCGTGGAATGTGTACAAGAAAAGAAAAGGAATGGAAGAGAACAAAGTGTTTAGGATAGATGAAATAAGAACTGAAATTAACGGAGGAAATACAGAAAAATAACGGAATTTGAATTAACATTAAACGATTTTTGAAAAATGTTACCCAGATGAAGTATGATGAAAATATTTTGAGAACACATTTTTCTAAATTTTGAATCTTTTTACGCTTAAGGCAAAAAAAAAAAAATAAATAAATAAATGGAATAACACAGCATAGCTGTGTTATTCCATTTATTTTCTTTTGCCGACATAGAACAATTTCGTTTTTTTATGAGTTTTACCTTTAAGGATAATAGGAAGTTCAGGAAATTACAGCAGTATTGTCTTAAAATCATAGACGCCAAATGCTCATCGGCATACGTACATATATACATATATATACATATATATATATATATATATATATATATATATATATATATATATATATATATATATATATATATATATATAAGTTTTATCACATCACCGTGATTCATGTACAAGCAAACAAACGTTTTATCTAATTCGCTCTACTTCGAAATAATATATTTTCATATATGTTACCGAAGGGGAATTTTTTGATAATAAGTACGCTCCCGTGGGGTCGAACCAGCGAAGGACAGGAACTCAGGACTGCATATATATTAGAAAACATGTTTTTCACCTTTTTATTGCTCGTGCTAGGTTATAATCAACTAAATTACGTCTTAATAGTTCCCAAGCATCTTAAAAACATTTGTTTGCTTGGAAAAACCTGTGTACTTGATGTTAGCGTTCCAGTATTCATGTAAGAACTGTCCGAACATTATAGCAAGAGAAAGTGATAGAAAAGGCAGAAAATAAGAGATTAGTGATTCCCACATTAATACGCATATATTATGTGATCTCAAGACTAAAAAATATATGCATTAAAAAACTATATTTGCTGATCAAGATCTTTTCAAGAAATGCGCCAGTAAGTTTGATTTTCCAAATCCTTGTCTAAAAAAGAACGGTAAAGAGTGCGTGTGCTATGAGAATGCAGAACAGTTTCTGATTATGGAAAGATGAGGGAATGCTTTTCACCACCTGCAAAAACGATAATTAGAAAAAACAAACGTATAAGCTTTACATTGTTAACATTGTGCATAAGTTTTCATCGCAGTGTACTATAAGTTAATTATCTTGAGGGGGACAAAAGAACGGTTTCATCAAATTTCGCCAAACACTGTTCCTCCGTTCTCGACAGCACGAATGATGAGCGTAAATAAAGAAGTTGACGACTTCAGTCAATAGACTGATATGAATGATAAGATGGAGCATAAATACCCTTTGATGTGCGATGTCAGCCGGTTCTCATTTCCCAATAAGTTTCGTAAAAAAGAGAAATGAATTCCTTTTACTTCACGTGTAACGACGTGCGTTCATCCTTGGAAAAAGAGACATGGAGTCTCTTCTAAAGTTGAACACGTCTTGCTTCATAATCTTCCTAATGGCACGAAACTTCTCTGCCGCTGTATTTCTAAGCTATTTAACCCACTATTTTTTTTCAAAGTGTGACGGCTTCATTATTACACTATATTATGAGACATATAGATACCACTAGTTTCGATTAACAGACTTCAAAATGACATCTTTGAATCAGGAAACTATCTGGCTTTTTGTATTTTCCACTGCCAAAGTTGACCGTACGTCGACAGTTATACCAAGCGTTATTGAATCCATTTTAGTTGGCGATGGGTCTCAACGAGGCATGGTATCTAAAACAGATACAAAGTCTACTAAAGTTTCCAAATAATGTAAAATTACGTAAGAATTTCTATCCGTGCACGAAAAGTTTTTAGCTGATTTTTAACGGAGATCAAGTGTGAGGAGAACCAATCTTACGTTGAACTTCAGTCAGCCGTGGGTAATCTCTAAGGGAGGCGGTTGAAATGCCGCAAGGACATAGGATGCTGCAATCAAGCTACCATTGCTGTTATTTTTAATAATTACGTAATTTTCTACATTATTATTATTATTATTATTATTATTATTATTATATTATTATTATTATTATTATTATTATTCAGAAGATGAAACCTATTCATATGGAACAAACCCACAGGGGCCACTGACTTGAAATTCCAGGTTCCAAAGAATATGGTGTTCATTAGGGAAAAGTACGAGGAGGTAAAGGGAAATACATAAAGAAGAGATCCCACTTATAAAAAAAAATAATAAATAGATAAAAATGTATCAATATGCAAGGAGAAAAGTATCAGGGTAGTAATGCATTGCATCTTCGCTTGAACTTCTGAAGTTCCAATTGCACGACATCCTCTTGGAGCCTGTTTCACAGATCAACAGTGTGAGGAATGAAGGACCTCTAGAACTGAGAGGTTCGACAGCGAGGCACATTTACTGCATATTGGTGCTGCTGTTCAGCGAATCTGGTTGCTCTCTGTTGAAATACAACTTGTGAAAAAGTGACAAACAAGAGACCATCCGTCGATGGCCCAAGTCATAACTGCTACTATTAGGAAACAGAAACCTACCACCACGAACCACTCTATCTAAAAGAGATAAATCTCTGGCAGAAGTAAACATCCACACCAGAGAACAGTATTCTAGTAGAGGAAGCACAAACTACCTAAAACAGGTTGCACTGATTTTATCACTGTTATAAATATATGAGGCCTTACGAACAATACCTGACTTTTGTGCGGCATTTACTGAAACTTCCATTGGATATTTCTCAAAAGTTAAATGTGAGTCAGAAGTTACACCTAGAATAGTTAAAGCTTCAGACTCATTCCATCCACCTGAAGGGGAGGGTGGGGAAGGAAATCTTTACGAGATCAGCTAATCAGTAGTGTTTTCGTTTTACTGAAGTTCAGCATCATACCCCACCGACTGCACCATTCCCTGATCCGGTCCATGTCCCGATTGAGGCTGCAACAACCATATGACTTGTATACACTACAAATAACAGTGGGTCAAGAACACTACCCTGCGGAGCTCCAGACAAAACAGGTCTTGGTTCATTAGAGATCCCGTCCACAGCAACTCGCTGCTGCCTGCCTGAAGGGAAAGCTTGAAGCAATCCTAAAACATATCCACCCACTCCAAGATTCTGAAGACATACACATAAACATGCGTGGCACACACACATACATATATATTATAAGAAGTGAAACCATTATAGAATTTAAAGAAGGAACACATGGTCGGTATGACTTAAGAGTCTGTTCTTGCGAGAGAGAAAAGTAAATAATGGCTGATTAAAATGCTGAGTAAGAAAATTATAAAAATTTTAACGACTGTTCTGTGGCAGTTGATCACAAGAGAATTTCAATGCAAGTTAGCAACTATGTCGACTCAGCAGTCTTATTGTGGCCCATTGTGGACTCAACGGAGAGAGAATAGTGACAGGATTAGCGATGGTGGAAAAAAACAGTAAATAGTGAAACTCAGCAGGAAGTATGACGTGGTTGTGAGAAACACTGTAAAAAGAGAAAGAGAGAGAAGCAAGAGCCATAGCAGTGGTAGAAAGACAAGAGAGGGTTGGGCATGGAAGGTGGTCTTTGCAGTGCTTGTTAAGTGATTCTCTCTTGGTGTATTTGACGGACAGTTTTTTTAGGCTGTATATTTTAGTCTCGACCGCCAGTTAGACTCCAGAGAAGCAGCTCATTCATACTTGTGGAAACATATAATCAAAGGGAACAATATATGAAGAAAACTACTAACTACAATGATTACCCTTGAAGAATATAAATTTTTTTCTGAGAAGAAGCTAAATTGCTCTTACTTAAAACAGAGCCCAACGACCTCCGCTGGCTACCTTCTTTAGATATTTATCTTTCTACAATATTATATATATATATATATATATATATATATATATATATATATATATATATATATATATATATATATACATATACATATACAGTATACAGTATATATATACTGTATATATACACTATATGCACGTTAAAAACGAAGAAGAAGATATATATATATATATATATATATATGTTATATATATATATTATATATGTTAGTGTGTGTATATCTATATGTATATCTATTTATATATATATATATATATATATATATATATATATATATATATATATATATATATATATATATATATATATATATATATAGGTGGCCATAAAGTCTCTTTACAATTTAAAAATATATTACAAAAGCAAATGAGCAGACAAATATGTGGAAATTATTACAAAATTAGGAGTATATATTGAATTTTTTTTGCTTAATTTAATACACCTCTATATGGGCACCATTAGTTGCACGAAGCACATCAAGACGGTACTCGATTTCTTGCCATGTTCGCTGTAGCATAGCCTCATCAGTAGTGGCAATGGTAAAGTGATCTTTTGCTTGAGATCAGTGATGTCCCTTATCTTTGTTCGATACACGATTTATTTAATATAACCCCATTGAAAGAAGTACAAGGGAGTGGTATCTGGTGAACGAGGTGGCCAGGAAATTGGGCCATCTCTTCCAATCCACCAGTCTGGAAATGTTTGATTTAGGAACCCACGAAGATGCAGTCCCCAATGTGGTGGTGTACCATCCTGCTGGAAAATGATGGTTGGTTGAAGGTCATCTAGTTGTGGTGCCGCATATTCAGTCAAAAGGTCAAGGTAAACATCTGCAGTAATTGATGTCTCTAAGAAAAATGGACCAGTGATTTGATTGCACATGATCTCACACCACACATTCACCTTTGGACTGTCTCGGTGAAATTCCCTAGTCACATGGGGATGTTCTGATCCCCAGATTCTCATATTATGTGTGTTCAGTTTCCCTGAAACATGAAAGGTTGCCTCATCACTATAACAAACTCGGTTGAGGAACGTTTCATCCTCAGAAATTCTTTCCAGCTTGTCAACTGCAAACTCTTTTCATCTTGGTTTATCATTTGTCTCAAGTGCCTGTATGAGTTGCACTTTGTAAGTGTACAATCGCAACGTATTGTGTAGGACTTTGTGCACTGTTGAACATGATAGCTGGAAGTGTTTGGCAGCAGTATGGGTGGGCTTTGTAGGAGAACGATCGATGTTTCCTCAATTGCTCTTGGTCATTCACTCCTCCCTTTAGCCAACACTGTCCCTGTCTCCATAAATTTCTTGTGCCATGCACGAACTGACAGACGTGCCATTGGATCTCTTCCATACTTCGCTAAGTCTGCGTATCCGATTTTGTTTCAATAAACCGTGACACATAGTGTGCCTTTTCCTGAGGAGTAACCATATTTAAGGGGTTCATTTAACAGTGCCTCTTTCATCAACAGGGTGCCTGAAATACACAAATGCAACGTGATTAAAAACTTTGATAAGTGCTGAATATATAGAACAAATCTGATTAAGATATCTCATCAATGTTTTTTGTAATATATTTTCTAAATTGTAAAGGGACTTTATAGACTCTGTATATACAGTATATATACGCACACACACACAATGAAATTCAAAATACATATGACATTTTTACACTCAAATTGAATATAAAATTTAGTCCAAACGCCAAGCGCTGGGACCTATGATGTTATTCAGTGATAGAACGGAAATTATAGGAAAAAGGTTTTAAAGGTGTAACAGGAGGAAAACCTTGTAGTTGCGCTATGAACTAATTGTTAGGAGAGGTTGGAAAGTAAGAAGAAAAATGAGAAATAAACGGAGGTACAGTGAAAGAAATGAAAGGAGTTGCAGCTAGGAGCCGGAGGGACGCTTCAAAGAACCTTAACTAATGTCTACAGTGCACCACGTGAGGTGCATTGATGACCCTACCCTCCCTTGTTCCAACTTGAATAGCTTTGGATGAGGCTTAATGTGTATGTGGGAATGACACATTCACTATAATACAGGTCTTCCGATCGGTACTAGGATAAATGACCACAGATAAATGATACACGTCGTTGGCACATATACCTTTGGAGTTAGCAACCGCGGCCAAAAATCCTTGCTAAAACTCTAAACGGTTGTACCTTATAGAGGAAAATGAGTATACCTCATAAAAGGAAAAGGCATATATGTATATATAGAGTATATATGTATATATATATATATATATATATATATATATATAATATATATATATATATATATATATAAATATATATATATATATATATATATATATATATATATATATAAATATATATAAATATATATATATATATATATATATATATATATATATATATACATACATATATATATATATATATATATATATATATATATATATATATATATATATATATATATATATATATATATATATATATTAGATATATGTAGTATATATATATATATATATATATATATATATATATATATATATATATATATATATATATATATATATATATATATATATATATATATAAATATATATATATATATATATAAACAATTATATAGGGTGAACCAAAAGTAGATGGACAGTAGATGATAACATTTATTTTGAGATTACATATACATTTATATTAACTAATACAATTAAATTTTTGTAAACCATTATTACATTTATCATTAAAGTTTATTGTATACAATAATACAATACAAAGCACTGACAATTTTATTAATGCAGGTGCTCAAACTGCTGTCCATCACAATTTGCACAACTTTGAAGTTTACCTTTCACTCTTCGACAAACGTTTTTGCGCAGGTCTCTTTATGTATTAATTTCTTGAAATGCATCACTGATGTAATTTTTCAAATCATCAAAACTGGTTTTCGACTATAAACTTTTTCTTTGAGTACGCTCCATAAGAAAAAATCCATTTGGGTAAAGTCAGGTGAACATGCTGGCCAATCAGTTGGTTCTCTTTGGCCAATCCATTTCTCGAGCAACGTTTAATGAGATACTCACGGACTGTTCTTGAATAATTTGGAGGGACCCCATCTTGTTGGAAATAAAGGTCATGTGAATTACCCTGTTGTTGTAATTGTGGAACAACTTGATTCATTAGAATGTCTAGATACTTATTATCTGTGACTGTTCCATAAAAAAAAATTGGTCCTAAAATTTCAGAACTCGAAATACCAGCCCAAACAGTGACACCAGGCTGGTTTAGTTGTTGCTCTAATGTTGTGACACCAGGCTGGTTTAGCTGTAATGTTAATCAGGCTGGTTTAGTTGTTGCTCTAACGTTAAACGCATGTTTTCACTTTACCAGTAAACACAATTATGTCTGTCAACATGACTGGATGATTTGAAAGAAGGTTCATCGGACCGCACCATGTTATCTAGAATTACCGGATTTTCTATAATTTCATTCATCGTGATTTCACTAAATTGCAGCCGCCTGCGTGGGTCATCGTCCAATAAGCCATAAATTAGCCAATGACGATAAGGTTTCACCCCAGTAGATTTCAGAATTCGTTTAATAGGGTTTTGTGAAATGCTCAATTCTGCTGAGGCTCTTCTGGTGGACTTGTTGGGACTGTGACAAAGTGCTCTGGCAACAAGTTGATTATGATCCTCTGTGCAAACTGTTTTGGGTCGACCAGTTTTCGGGGCATTAAGAATTTAGCCAGTGGTATCAAATTTGTCACGAATGTGGTAAATGGTTTGTCTCTTTTGGACCTTAGTGCCAAATATTTCAACCCATTTTCTTCTAATGGTTTCAGCATTTTGAGACTTCCAAAACTCTTTTAACACCCATTTTCTTGCATCAGTATTTAAATGATTTGCCATTATGGGTTATCTGAAAAGAAAAAAATATCAAATTTAAATAAATGTAGTTATAAAATTTAATATAACACAAAGGCCATAGTTATAATAAACACAATCGTTATAGTATAACCGTAACACAAACCTTATTCCACATACTATCCATCTACTTTTGGTTCACCCTGTACATATATATATATATACTGTATATATGAATGAATGAATGAAATTCCATAAAAAGTTTCAAATGAAGTGTTCAGGATGACCATATCCACCTACAGTTACCTATATCGCTGAAACATTACCAAGCAGGTGTTCCGTTATTCTGCAACCCTTGATAACCAACAGCTCGTGTTTAGCTTGTAAAAAGCCTTTAATATATTCCAATGTCAGTTGGCAATCTTGAGTAAATCTCTTTTAATCGATGAACCCTTCTCTATCTTTCTGCAATTCCAAAGTCATGTGAATTACCCTGTTGTTGTAATTGTGGAACAACTTGATTCATTAGAATGTCTAGATACTTATTGTCTGTGACTGTTCCATAAAAAAAATTGGTCCTAAAACATCAGAACTCGAAATGCCACCCCAAACAGTGACACCAAGCTGGTTTAGTTGTTGCTCTAATGTTAAATGCATGTTTTCACTATACCAGTAAGCACAGTTATGTCTGTCAACATGACTGGATGATTTGAAAGAAGGTTCATCAGACCACACAACTTTCTATAATTTCATTCATCATGATTTCACTAAATTGCAGCCGCCTGTGTGGGTCATCGTCCAATAAGCCATAAATTAGCCATGGACGATAAGGTTTCACCCCAGTAGATTTCAGAATTCGTATAATAGATATTTGTGAAATGCTCAGTTCTGGTGAGGCTCTTCTGGTGGACTTCTTGGGACTGTGACAAAATGCTCTAGCAACAAGTTGATTATGATCCTCTGTGCAAACTGTTTTGGGTCAACCAGTTTTTGGGGCATTAAGAATTTAGCCAGTCGTATTAAATTTGTCACGAATGTGGTAAATGGTTTGTCTCTTTGGGGCGTGAGTACCAAATGTTTGTCTCTTTGGGGCTTGAATACCAAATGTTTCAACCCATTTTCTTCTAATGGTTTCAACATTTTGAGACTTCCAAAACTCTTTTGACACCCATTTTCTTGCATCAGTATTTAAATGATTTGCCATTATGGGTTATCTGAAAATAAAAAATATAAAATTTAAATAAATGTAGTTATAAAATTTATTTAATATAATATAACACAAAGGCTATTTATAATAAACACCATCGTTATAGTATAACCTAACACAAACCCTATTCCACCAACTGTGCACTTACTTTTGGTTCACCCATTATATATATATATATATATTATATATATATATATATATATATATATATATATATATATATATATATATATATATATATATATAATGAATGAATGAATGATTCCATAAAAATTTTCAAAGGAAGTGTTGAGGATGACCCATATCCACCTACAAAGTTAACTATATCGCTGAAACATTACCAAGCAGGTGTTCCGTTATTCTGCAACCCTTGATAACTAACAACTCCCTTTTTTGCTTGTAAAAAGCCTTTAATCTATCCCAATGTCAATTAGCGAACCTTAAGTAAATCCCTTTTAATCAGTGGACCCTTCTCCATCTTTCTGCAATTCCAAAGTCTGTTCTCTGACTTCCGTCTTCAGGAAATGAAAGTAGTGAAAAGCAAAAGATAGAATGCAGCGGAAACACAGGCAACAAAAGGGGGAATCATCCCTTCCATCGCGATTTCTATTTTCAGTCGTCTGACCAAAAGTCTCTTCCGTCTAGAATTCAGTTTAGTTCACGTATGGAGATTTGCGCTTCCTGCATGAGTGTCCCTCTTTTCTCCTTGTTAGTTCTTTGCTTACCAGTTTGGATGTTTTGTGTGCGTGTGTGTGTTTGCGTGTGTAGGTTTGCGTGTAACACAAAAGTTCTTGTGTGCAATCCCAATTATTTTAATACATATACATATATATTCGTTCACCAATGAACGAATAATTTGTAATATTACTCTGCAACCATTAGATTTTAACATCAGTGAATTCGGCGAAAGTACCATACATTTCCTTTACTGACAAACAAATTAACATGTAATATATAAGAAAAATTTACTAGTTATATTAGTCTGTCAGAGGGAAAGGTGACTAAATTTATCCAGATTGAACTCTTTCATTCGGGCTATTGAGTAAATAAAATTAAAAAATTAAAAAACACATGGGGAGGGAGTGCGAGAGAAAAGGAATTGATATTAATCTGAACAAAGACGTTCTTGACAATAATTTCCCACTCTCCTTTCACAAACAATGGATAAGGCTGCCTGCATGCGAGAAACTGTTAGTGGAAGGTGGCTGGCCACTAAAAGTTCAGCTACTTAGTGGCCAGCTGTTAATATCAGCTTGTGCCCGCGGATGAGAGACTATTCGTGGCAGCCACAGATGAATTTCTTAACGTTATCACCATGGATACACATGGAGTTGCATGTGTCTGCCCCTTAATAATAATAATCCTTGATGGGACTGAATTAAAGCCAATTCATCAGACTACCCCTTCTGTCTTACCTATTTTAATGCATTATCCTCCTTCTCTGCCACAAGGTGGCTTCTCTAGATACATTTCGGACGTTGATCCATGAACTTTAAACAGGGACACCCTTCTCTCTAAGGCGGCTTTTAACACGGTTGTCACATGGAAATCCGTAATGATCAGATTAACGGCTTGGGACGGTTTCTCTCCCTTTACTAGCGAAGCCCCCTGATCCCAACCCTTTGGTGAGGTTGGGGGTTTAGGGGTCCACTGCAAGGGACATATGCTCCTTTACACTTACTCCCTTTGCTGTGTATTAAACCGAACATTGAGACCTCTAACCGTTTTACTCCTCCTCCTGTAAATTTTCCCCTTTCCTTCTTCCTCTGTCGTTGGCGACCTTTGCATGTTATTGAATTATGGAAGTCACTGCTCTTGCAACTTTGAAAGAGGGTGGAGTTGGATGGCATGCCGCTCTGCCTATAGAACTAGAGTACCCGACGTGGTCAAGCGTGGGAAAATTTTTATGTTAGACCTTGCCCTCAGTGCTGGGTCCGATGTCGACGGACTGGCGACCCCAAAGGCACTGGTGGTATGGTGTATATCGTGGTGAGGATTCCAGAGCAGTTACCACTGTTGGCCTTCCCTGGGGAGAGGGACTTCATCCTGAACGAATTTGATATTATTCGTTAAATGAATATCATTCCTAACCTCCCTACGATTCCTGGCATGTCATTGGACGACTCTGTAGGAAACTCAAGTCATAGAAATAAAGAAGGCATTAATACAGTAATACCATATAAAAGGCCAAGAAGAACTAAAACGGACAGGACCCAGCCTTGACACACTTTGACTTCCTCTTTGGAAGTGGAAGTTGGTCAAGGTCCCTAACCTTAGAAACTGGCAAAAAAGTGTCTGCTTTAAAATGAGAAAATTTCTTATTTAGTAGGCGCTTAACCTCTGAAATGTTATTCATACAGATAAAAGATCAGAATAGTTTGATAGAAATCACAGCTAAAAATCAGTCCAAAATTACATGAGTATAAAAAAAATTGATAACATAAATGTAACAATTAAAAAAATACGATAGTATGAACAGTGTGTAGGGTACCATAGTACTTTCTGATAATTAATATGAGCTAGTTGAAAAGAATATATAATTGGATTCCTTTATAAAGAGGAATATTAACATACCAGACTGTGAAATTTGTAATGTAACCAGTAGGCAAATTAATAGACAAACATTGAGATTAGCAAGAATAAAATTAGGACGCGAATTTCCCTTAAAAAATAAAATTAATGGCCAAAACAGAAAAATAAGACCATATGTTCCAAAACCACTACAGTGCCAAAACTGTAGCAAGTACGGACATACAAAGAAAAATTGCCGAAATACATCTGTATGTACGTATTGTGGATCTAACGAACATGCCGCACAATGGAAGTGTGGTGAACCAAAATGCGTGAGCTGTAGGCAGAATCACCATGCAAGATCTAAGGAATGCATGTAATATATATACAATACAATACTGAAACATAATATTTTCAGTAATTATATTATACAATGGAACATAAATGGTCTTCAGACCAAATTACATCTTGGTGAAATACAACTATCACTTTACGAATACGAACCATGATATTATGTTTACAACATGTGAATAAAACAGCATCAGCAAGGTAAATACACTTTAGCATTTTCATCTAGAGAGGAAGAAGGAAATTTAGGTACTGCCATATATGTATATAACCGAATATTTTATAACAAAGTACTCGTAAATAATAAAAGTATTCCTAAATACCACTGACTTACAATTATCAGCTATTAAAATACGAATGAAAACGATAATTATTTGATTTATATTTTGTAAAATCAACCTAATAAAATTATAACAAATATTAAAAGAATGATTTATTAATGTCAAAACTTGCATTGATATTAGGTGATTTTAATGCTCACAACCCAATGTGGGACTATAATTGTACAAAACCAACTAAAACAGGAAGTCAAATATAAGAATTTATAGATTCAAATGATATATGCTGTATAAATGATAATGAGATCAGCACGTTATTCAAAAACACATGAAACATTTTTTTCGGTAGACTTAACTATATGAACATCAAATATAATAAACAGTCTAGGTTGGAACTCAGTTGGTGACATACACTAATGATCATTTCCCTCTATTGATTTCTTTACCTTTCGAGTATTTACAAGATCATAATGAAACTAATAAATTTTTTGTCGGTTTCACTGAAAATGCCGCAGGTAAGGCAATACCAGAGTCAAAATGTCATCCAACCAAACAAAGTTACAGGGTGGTCAGATAAGCTATCAGATCTGATAAAACTAAAACACTCAGTACGGAGAAGACTAGATTGTTTGAATAGAAAATCTCATGTAACTAATAAAACATTACCGATATTAGAAAGAAATTTAGTAAGAATTCTGTCGTAAACATTTCCACTTGAAAATGAAGTTCCACAAGGAAGCGTCCTTAGTGGCACATTGTTTACCCTGGCAGTCAATGATATTAGTGACAACCTTCCTGTCGGGAATAAAAGCAACCTGTATATGGATGACTTTGCCATATATTATACAGCACCACGCATAAAACATGCTGAACGAATTATTGATAAAACCATAATAAAAATAGGCGAATGGGCCTCATCTGTAGGCTTTAAATTTTCCAAAGATAAAAACCAAGTTGTCATGTTTTATAAAAAAAAATTTGAAAAAAGTGAAGAGATAGATTTAAATATCAGAAACCATAATACATCTATCAGCAAAGCAGCAGTATTTTTAGGATTGATATTTGATGCACACTTGAAGTGGAAATCCCATATAACATACGTAAATCAAAATGTAAAAAAAAAACGTTAAATCTAATTAAAAAACTATCTCTTACTAATTTGGGAGCTGATAGACATACTCTTACTATACTGTATAAAGCAGTTAAGAAGCAACAGGGTAGTCAATCATTGGTTATGGAAGCGAAAGATATGGCTCAGCACCAGACGCAACACTGAAAACTTTAGACCCAATTCACAATGAAGGCCTCAGACTATACACAGGATCATTTGGAACCTCACAAGTCTCCTCTCTACAAGCTGAATGTGGCGAACTATCACTGTTTCTCCATAAAGAACTAGCAACAATGAAAACTGCATTAAGAGTTAAGACAAATGATTCACACTATTTGTTCTAAGAGATATATTTGTAAATAATTATTCACCACTTTTCTCAATTAGAGCTAAAAGATTGTTTGAGGTACTGAATACAAGTACCTGCGACAGTAAAATTACCGTCCCTTTGGACTGTGAATAAAATGAAAACTTGCGCGCGCTTGAAATATTTACCAAAATGTTACTTATATGTCCTGGAACACGGTAGGCAACATACAATAGATCATATAAAACGAAAAGGTCCACATTATGGAATATACACAGATGGGTCTAAATCACGGTATGGAGTAGGATATGCAGCAGTATCCCAAAACAAAACTTATTAGTTCTCGTTACCTGACTGTGCTTCATTCTTCACAACAGAGTTCTGGGCAGTCACATCAGCCATCAAAATTATAAAGGAAGTAACATTCAATAAATTTGTGATTTTTAGTGACTCAAGAAGCGCTATAGAAGCCAGCCCGAAAAATAACCTTGTTCGTCAGATTAAGTGTTCACTCCACAAATTTTATGGAATAATGAAAAGAAATATAGAAATATGTTGGATCTTGGCCCATGTAGGGATTAAAGAAAACGAAGAGGCTTATAAAACAGCTAAAGAAGCAGTAAGTATGATAAGAACAAATGTAAGCATCCCTGTTTGTGATTTTATAATATATATGAAAACAAGTATTAAAGATAAATGGCAAAATTTATGGAATGAAGAATCTGAAAATAACAAATTAAGGCAGATAAAACCAAGTGTTGGAAAATGGAGTTCATCATACCAAAGAGAGACACATACGCAAGTAATTCTGACACGTCTCCGAATAGGCCATATTCTTCTAACACATTTACACCTAAATAATCCACATGGCCCTGCTCCTGAATGCTCTGAGTATAAAGTAATGATAACATTTGTTGTATGATTGTCAACAGTATAGTCGGCAGCGGCTATCTAGTTTTGGAAATATATCTATCAGTGAAATTTTGTCACAGCCTTCAACATTTTCAGTTAGACCAATTTTTTTTTTTTTTTTTTTTTGAAGAATTTTGGTTTAATCGACCAAATAAACATAAAAAATAGCAAATATACAGATCTTACGGATTTGTAATGAAATTTTAAAGAATTAAAAATTTTTTAAATCTTAAAGAATTTAGCCTGAATTTTATAAATGTGAACGTTGTATTTATTGTTTATGTAAATATATAAATGTATTCATTGTATGCGTGCATACCAGTGAAAGAAGCTTTGTATATATGTGTGTATATATACATTATATATATAATGTATATATATTCAATTTTTTTTCATTCATGCAAGCACTGAATGACCTCATCGGTCCCAGTGCTAATATTGCATTCCATTCCATTCCTCCGTGCCAGCCCTATAGAGCTGATAATCAGCTCTGTGGTCTGGTTAAACTATTGTAACAATGATAATAATTCACTGGCGAGATTTACAATTTTCATTTGGTTTTTTAGGCCCAAATTTATAAGCTATTTCCCTGTGTGTGGAGGTTCTGTTATTTTTATTGGGACTCAGGTCCGCTCTTTTTCCTTCCCACTTTAGATAAGTTCCATTGCCACAAAGGAAAATTTAAGACGTCTATTCGGTTTTCTGGATAAGGAAGTGAAATACATTTATAAAATGTACCAGGCGAGAAGACTCACGTCGAGTGGAAATGCTTGTCTTCCAATTTAGACCGAAATAGCCACTTGTCATGGTTGTCGCCCGAGAGCGACAGGGCTGCATCATCTCTTTGAAACCAGATGATCCCTGAAGAAATTGGGTAAAAAGTTCTTTAGCTCAAGTTTTGAGAATAGAAAAACAGCTCCATTTCTTCCTGCTGTAAGATGAAACTTATTCGACAAAGTAAGGTGAGAGAGAGAGAGAGAGAGAGAGAGAGAGAGAGAGAGAGAGAGAGAGAGAGAGAGAGAGAGAGAGAGAGAAGGGGTTATTGGGGAGGAGGAGCAACTGAATGCAAAGTGAAAAATGGCTAATAGACTTGAAGCCCTTGCAATACTAATGTTTTTCAAAGTCCGATATCTTCACGCTTAAATATCAGCTGCAATAGATGTCATTACCTAATTGCGTTGGCTGAACATAGCTGAGAATTGAAGATTCCATGGCTTACAGGAATAAGCGAATCACAAAGTCTTTGAAAAATGCAAATAACGTGACCGGTGATTCTGTTAATTTGAATTACACGGTGAATAAAAGATTTTATAAGTAGAATATAAAGATATATCAAAGTTAGATTAGAATACTCAATCAGTGCACCCTATAATAACCAAACATTATTTTAAACCATAACTGTTCAATGATACACACGTCAAAAAGAAAACTTTATCAGTCTTTCAAGTCGCAGATAATTCCTTTTGTAGTCTCATGACTTTGAGACAAGATAAATTTTACGATATCCGACAACCGTTAGCTTTACACTGAAGCAAAAACCTTTTGTATATGTGTCTTGTTTATGGTTTTCGTAGCATTAACGTTTTATTCAGGTCGAGTTTCGGTGTAGATATATGTCACGATATTTTCGCTTTAAAAAGGAAATCTGTTTTCTCATGAAAAGTGAAGTCCATTAATTTCTTAAGCAAGGGTTATCTGTGAATCGCGATGTTATTCACCAGAGAAATTCATTAAAGATCCAAAGCCTTTATTGGAATTCTTTGGTTCAGAAAAGATCGAGAAGCGAAAAGTATCAGAAGATTTAAGGGCCAATAATGAAACGAGAAGGCCTTTCGTATTTCCTCAAGGAATCCATGTGAAATGAGAAGGATTTGTTGATACCCTCAAGCTCGGTTTTTATACTTTTAGTTGTGGAGAGTTTAGAAAATTAAGTCTCCTAATTGTAACTTGTAGGTGATATCAGGGTAAATATGACGAGCAACAAATCAAAGACACGAAGTGCATACAGAGGAAGTGGTATGAGTCGCTAAGCTAAATATTGGATTTATTTATTTATTAATCTGTTTATTTTTTATAGAAATTCAGGTAATACGGCGAAGTATTTTAGCTTTTGCTGCAGGAAGTTTATTACCCCTCATAGAAGTATTTGGGTAAAGCTAAAGAACCGAAAATAAGCCATTCCATCAAAAGACTGACGTTTCGAATCAGGTCCATGCTGTTTGTCATGAGGACTATTTATTTACGAGATATTTTTCTTCAGTTAATTCTTATTAATTGTCAAACGTGCGACGTGTTGATAAATAGAACTGGTAAAGATTAGCGCTGGTGAAAGGATGGAAAAGAGTAATCTGAGATACCTCTGACAAGTGGAAAGAATGGACGATTACAGGTTGGTGGAAGGTGTATGATTCAGAAGTGTTAAGGGGAAGGAGAAGACGACCTGGCGAGGGATGGAGAGATGGTTGTGGAAGTGTTAGTAGAAAGAAAGATTCTTGATAACCAGCAAACGAAAGCTGTTAATAAGTCTTATGTGGTATGTGTATGGAGTTGCTAATTTACTGACTCACGACTCTGCAGCCACCCTAGCTAGGGTATCAGCTTAATATTGAATGTACATATATATATATATATATATATATATATATATATATATATATATATATATATATATATATATATATATATACATACATACTTACACACATATATATATATATATATGTGTGTGTATATATATATATATATATATATATATATATGTATATATATTTGCAGCCATCGTCTCTATGCTTAGCCAAAATAGGGTCAACCTCCCATCCACCGTGAAGGGGGAAAAGGGGGAACCCAGGGACGACCAGATTCAGAGTCAAAGGGAACTTTTTGAGTGCAGTTTCGAAAAGGGCCAACCCCAGGTAGCTAGATTAGAGTTATCCACAGGGAATTCACCCATTCAGTGGTAGCTATGCCCCCTTACCATAAGGCCTACCTTGATAAACCTCCTGCTGTCCTCTTTGTCTGCTGGTATCTCGAATGTTTCAGAAAGCCGTTGGAGGTAGTGTCAGCCCGGAGACTATATCTCGAGGAGAAGCAGCTTCTTCCGTGCTGGGGCGCTCCTCAGTCTTAGCCCAGCTCCTCTTCGAGACAGACATCTCGCTACTCCATGCCCGAACAGGCCCTTTGTCTTTGCCGTGGCACTTGTGCCAGGAACTGGAACTTAGGTCACAAGCAACCTTGGCGACAAGCCACCATCCATTGTTAATGAAGACTAGCCCCTCACCTGCTACTGTTATAACGTGCACTTGCACAGAATCTTCCACGGTACGTCTGAAGTTAGCATTTGAGTTACCAGTTCCCCTTTTTCCTCGTACTGAAACTTTTCATTTCAGTTCACAATTCTCTCATCCCTGTTAAATGCTCGTGAAATCCCATTGCCCCTGGTTGTGTGTGCTGTCTGTTTGATGTAATTTTAGTGACTTAATTGTCCCTTGTTCATAGTGAATTGATTTATTCAGTACCCCTGAGTGCCATTATTGCCAGGGAAGTACTCCATTATCCACGAAGCTCCATCTTATTCTATTTCCAGATACATGTTATCTCATTCTCCTCGCCTCCTCCATCAACATTTGCCTTTGTGAACTCTACCAAAGGAGGCAATCGAATCATCATTGCAAGCTATCAAGCCTTCAGCCTACTCCCAGAACATTTTTCTTTAATCCTCGAGCTAACGACTCTCCGATTGCGTTGTAAAATGTACCCATTGTATATTCTATTTCTGAAAGTAGAGCATTACTATTTTGCTGTTAATTTTAATATGATTTTAATCTAGCAAGATTTGTAACAGTAACTTCTTACCTTCCATGCTATAACCTGTGAAATAAAGTAAATGTTTGTGCTAGTAAGCATTCAGTGGCGACTTTTTTCCCCAGTAATTCATGTGTAGCTGCCCTTTCACTGTTCTGCTGTTTACGATCAGTCACGGTTAGTGGTTCTGCAAGGTTAAGATAATACTCTATTATAATTAACCCCTTCCTGAGACTGAATACGTTTATATATATATATATATATATATATATATATATATATATATATATATATATATATATATATATATATATATATTGTAATGGTCTCGTCAACTTAGAGACCAGTAGGTTCAAAATAAAAACATGAAATGGGACTGGAATGGCTGACGGAAGGCGAGACAAAAGAAGGAGGAGGGAACTGTACGGAAGTAAATAACCTTAAAATTAATTTATTACACAAACATGTATAATGCACAGGTGAATTAGGTTCAGTAGGTGACATTTAAAATGTCCAATAAGCATTACAAATAATGAACTACACATTTGAGAGGGGTAATAAATAAAATCCAAGTAATTAACAGTCACCCTTCAAACACGGTCTTTCTCCGTACGACGAAAACACACACTTAAACAATATCATGCGCAGTATAATAATATAATAAATATATCTACTAGCAACGTAACGTTACAAACACAGGCAGCATAATTAGGCAGTACAACAATAAATACAAACGAACAGCCTAATAATTAAAGTCCTAAAAAATGCTCAAAACAACCATTAAACAATACACAACACTACAGCAATAAACAACAAGCAATACCCAGGCAGCAAAATTAATTACATAAATAACAAACAGGCATCATAAAAAATAAAAAATAAAAAAAAAATCTCCATAGAGATGTCGAGACAGTCCCAGCTGCGGACAAAGATGAAAAACACATACGAACACCGCGAAGCCACCGAAACAGCAACTGGCTGTACAACAGGAACAAGTCCACCAAACAGATGACCACGCCTGAGTCGTCGAGACAGCATGTTTGCCGTCAAACAGGAACCAATCCTCTCAACTAGGATAACACGCTTGTGTCATCCGAACATCCTCCCGCTGCCAAAGCCAACAGGTAAATAATACCTGCTGTCCCTCCAAAAATACTCTGCTTCTCTGCTGCCGAGACTCTGACTCTGCAGCTCTGGACCTGATTGAGGATGTGGAAGACAAGGCGACACATGGCAACTCCCCCCACAAAGAAAACACTCAAATAGGCAACAACCCACCAAGGGAACAATAGCAAACGATTGTCCCATCAAAACAACCGCTAAACTTTACAATATACACACATACATATACATATACATTTCTCCCGCTCCAAGATTCGCTTTGCCTAGGGGACAGTGTACAGTACATAATTATTCTGGATATTATTTTGAATAGTCTTAGCAATTTCATAATCTCCCCCTCTCTTCGTAAACACTTTTCTGTTGAACTCTTTTGGGTGGAACTATAAATTTTCAAAAGACATAATTCCACCTTAGTTATTCAGGAATGCATAGGAAGAGGAGAGTGTGATGTTCCAGTAGCTTTAAAAACCGCTATGCATGAAAAAAATATTTTTGACGTACATTGCTATCAATGCGACGATAGCAAATATGAGACGTTGGCGTAATAAAGGGGCAGATTATGAAATTGCTAAGAATATTCAAATTAATAATATCCAGAGTAATTGTGTACAATGTCCCTTGGTAAATTTTTTTATATATATATATATATATATATATATATATATATATATATATATATATATATACAGTATATATGTATGTATATATATTTATATATTTCATATATATATATATATATATATATATATATATATATATATATGTATATATATATATTACATATTTATATATAGATACACACACAAATACACACATACATACATATTTATATATATATATATATATATATATATATATATATATATATATATATATATATATATATATATATATATGGAGAGGCACACTGACAATCTACAGTTTTTATTGTGGGCGACGGCAGATTGATATGAAAAACTTCAAATAATAGCAACACGAGGACGAGCTTAACTTTAGAGTCAATTTTCATTAAAGCACTCGTTCCCTCGTTAAATGCCCAGACGTCCTCAACACCCTTGTTTATTTTGTGATTTCTCTGCTGTTCTCTTTGTTTTCAGTAGTTTTACCCTTTTCTGTTTAGTCACTTTTTAGCCATGTACTGGGTAGGTTTGTTTTAAGATTTTTTAAGAAATGTTTGTATTTTTTATTTTATTTTTTTATCTTTATAATTTTATATAGTGACGTCCCCATTAAACAAAATTGTGTCATTGCCCTTGAAAATGCAATGGATTATTGTCTCGGCCAAATAAAAACTGTAGATTGTCAGTGTGCCTCTCCATCTGCCCTTGGTCTCCGTAATTGGGCTATCTAAAAATGCCTTCATCATCGTTGTATATATATATATATATATATATATATATATATATATATATATATATATATATATATATATATATATATATTCTCCTGCTCCAAGATTCACTTTTCGAAGGGAATATTGTATTGTACATAATTGTTCTGGATATTGCTTTGAATATTCTTAGCAATATCATGTACACAAATGCATTAGTTTTATCAGAGTTGTAGCACTCAACGTACTTATAGTAATAATGTAAATTGCTTCCGGTCTACTGCCCACCAGTCCACCTCCATGTAAATTATTTTCAGTCTGTGAAGACTTGTCGCTCAATATGAGAAAACGGTGAATGATGAGATATAAAATGGTGATTATATATATATATATATATATATATATATATATATATATATATAAATATATATATATATATATATATATATATATATATATATATATATATATATATATATATATACTGTATATTATGTACGTATATATAATATGTACAGGTGTGTGTTTATATATATATATATATATATATATATATATATATATATATATATATATATATATATATATATATATATGTGCTTTATATAGTGAGTGAGAATATCTGGTGACATTTTGCTAGATATAGATGTATTTTTGATAACCACAATTTGTGAAGTAATCGAGAAGTTTGGTCATTGTGTCAATTACAAACACTTACATATCTGGTCAAATTTAGTCGTAGATTCCACACATGCATGCATACAGACACTCATTTATAGATACATACATACATACATACATACATACATACATACATATACATATACAAACGTACATACATATTTACATACATACATGTATGTGTTTAACCAAAAAGCAAGTTAAGCTAACAGTACTTTGCTATGATGCTGAAGATAGGTCTATTCCAGCTCTACTATGAAGTATGTGAATTCGTGATCGAGATGCGGACAATTTCACGTTGTAAGAGAGTTATATCATGTTCACCTTCATCTCAAACACATGAATAAATAATCTGTATATCTGCTGGAAGGTAGTTTCAAGATGACTTAGGCTGATGAGAATGGCATAATCCTAAATTACTAAATCACTGAGTAGAGAATTCCAGATCTGCTTCAATGAGAGAGACTTGCGAACGAGAAATTTTGGTTTTCATAATTGAAAAGGCTTCCTCCACGATGGTTCATGAAGCTGAAAGAACTGAAAGGAGACAAAAACACCAAAGGCGATTTAATGAAATGTGACGCTTATGATTTACAGAAGGCCTCTTGCAGCTAAAATTTAGTAACCTCATCCATCAATTAAGCCAGAGTAAAGTGAACAGAACCTTTTCAGAATCGTCTTTGTCTTTTTCAAAATACAAGGTGAACATTGCTGCCCTATATGAAAATATGACCGTCTAAAAAAAAAAAAAAGTGAATTTTCCTGGATTGAAAAATCCATTAAAAAACGGTTAGGGATGATTATGCCTTTTATTAAAATTCCTCGCGTTTAATGTGGAGCTGGATTAACTTTCCTTTCACTACCTCATGTTGCTTTTATTGATTACTTGATAATCAAGCGCTTTAATGTATTTTTTTCTAGGGTAATCAAGGGTAATGTTGGTGTTTCTTGTAGTTAATCGAAGACCTTCATAGGTTTCTCCCTTTCAAGGTTGGTCAGAAAATGTATTTTGTGAAATGGATTAAGATCAGTTAGTGGTTGCCAAGAAGGAACACTTAACACATGATATCCTCCATCCATTCACCATCCCCCCCCCGCCAAAAAAAAAAAAAAAAAAAACTTAATTAGCAAACGAACCGTATTTTGTTATTTTACAACAGCAGAAGCAAGGCAGGTTAGCGAACCTTTAGGTCATGGAAAATATGAAGGAACTCTTAATATAAATATGCCAGTTGTAATAATGAAGTTATTAATATTTTAGGTCTCATATGTCCGGTTCAGATGTTCATGACAGACCCTACAGTTTATGATATTTTCAAGGATTTTTGTTGGCATATTTATCAGTTTTCAGTCATCCTGCCTTGCAACTGATATAAAATAATTTTAATTTAGTTCCTGGAATTTTAAACCTGTTTTCGAGAAAACAGGTCTGAACAGGAAAAGAACAAGTCTGTGATGTCCCTTCTCTATCTTCTTCCCAAAAGAGGTAGTTCTAGTTTCTATCACGTTGATACCATGAGATTTTTGCCTGAGAAAATAATCGGCTTCGAATAGTTGACAGAGCACTCTCGAACAGCTCTTAACTGTTGTCAGATAGGCATTATTAACCTGGAATTAAGTGGAAATTACAGAAAAGCGTTGGTAGAATAGTTAATGTGCTTCTATCTTATAAACTACTGTAGATGCAAGGTAACTTATGAAAGAATCTCAGTAAAGCAAAACTTGGTGAAATTAAGCAAGAATAGTAAAGACCCATATTGTATCAATTCCAACACTTCTGAAACCTTGTGTCTTGTCAGCACTACAGTGGTTGTTGGCTTGGAATGTTTGCAGAAATCTACTGTATATATACAGTACCTTCATGGGATTATATGTGTTAAAGAAGAGGCATGTTGCTATCAATCTCCTTCCGTGTATAATTACCGTACTTAAGCATGGAAAGGGAATAGTTTCTTTAAAGGGAAAAGGTAGGGAGGTGTAGAGAAAAGTATTTATCCAGTAGATTCCATTAATTTATCATCTGCAGGCCGAAAACTTGAATCTTGTTCCCCTCTGAATTCAAAGGTTATAGACCTCTGGACGATAAGACACGACAAAATATGATGTGTGGTCATTAGGTTTCCAGTTAATATAATGAAATAAAAGAATGATTTTTTGTTTGGTGGCCCAGTAGCCAAGGTTTCTGCTCCAAAATAAATAGGTCTCAGACCTTATGGAAGATGACACTCCACATAAAACTTGAAACACAGTGGTAAACTCTAGTAAATCATTCGCCACTGACATTTGGAATACCTGTATACAGTCATTCTCATTTTACTTTGTTTAAACAAGTGTGCTAATATACTGGTATTGGATGTCCTCTTCTTTTTCTTCTCAGCTTGATCCCTAGTCGGGATCACAGTTTTTAATGTGTCTTTTCCAGGTGTTTCTTAACACTCATTGAACAACATTTTTCATAATTTGTTTTGTGCGGATATTTCATATGGGAATAATAATCTGGACGATATAAATTTGGAGAGATAAATTTGAATCTATGAATTAATAGTTGGACACCGTTCAGAGGGGCATTTTTGATAAAGAAAAGGTAGGCATATCTTCTTAGCTTAGGCTAACGTTCAATCTTGTATATATCTGAGCTCTGCTTTCTAATGATGGCCCTTTCAAAATTTATTATTCTGTTTCTTTTTTAGTGGAAAAGAAACTAACGCATTTAGTTACTTTAGTTTATATTATATTATCTTTATAGAAACCTGATACAACGGAAAAATTCGTTCTCTTGATATATTATATCGAAGCAATGAGTAAAATTAAATTTTGTCAATGCCTGACTGTATTTTGAAAAATTGTTATGTTTTTTAATATTATTCTTGTTATTTATATCAGCAATCGCTTGTCGATATTAACGAAAGCATTATTGTTATCAGGCCAGCATGTAATGGAAGCATAATAAATGTATTTTTTAATATAGAAGATTATAAGAGTAATTTTATCCCATAAGGGATGGTAGTCAATTTTCTACTTACCGGTAAGGTTTCACTTTAATATCAGATTCAAGAGCCCGATACATGAGCGGGACTGTAGGATGGATGATGCCTCAGGGGCGTCTGATGTTTCGCCCTCCGTTAAAGCTGAGATCGCTGTAAGTTAATTATATATATATATAATATATATATATATATATATATATATATATATATATATATATATATATATATATATATATATATATATATACATATATATAATATAAATATATATATATATATATATATATATATATATATATATATATATATATATATAAAAGTGTAAAAAGTTATTATATACAGTATATACATATATATTATTATTATTAGGAATAACAATTACATTTAAAGTCCGGCTTGATTATCATGTTAACTATTCACCAAGTCAGAACCGACAGTTGTTAGTTTATTAATGAGCCAACTTTTTTTCATTTTGCCGTGAAACGTTATGTAGGTTTATTATCAGTTTGAGTGTTTAAAAGAAACGTCTCTGTAAGTTTTCAAGAGTTCAAAATGGAGTTATCTTTGTCATATTTTTTGAAAGATGCAAATTCATCGTGTTAAGGAAAATGCTCTCTCTCTCTCTCTCTCTCTCTCTCTCTCTCTCTCTCTCTCTCTCTCTCTCTCTATATATATATATATATATATATATATATATATATATATATATATATATATATATATATATATGTGTGTGTGTGTGTGTGTGTGTGTGTATTGTCATGAATATAAGTCGCCTCTCCCTCTGAAAGTGCAATGATTCACCGTGCTAATGCAATATACATATTTTATTAAAATAGAGGTAGGCACATGAACAACACTGCTGCCTAACAGACAGGTTATGGGAAAACATTGCCCTTTCCTGGAAGAATCTCTCCTTCCTCACCCCTTAAAAATAATCTCTTAATTCTCCCCCTTGACCTAGGGACTGCTCAAGCCTCTCTTTCAGGTAACACCTTCCGTGACACCAAATCCCTACTGGAGGTATAGACGAGCTGGCAAAGGCAATTAATTCCAAAAGGGAAGTTCCCGGGCCTTAGCCCTTTAATGGGCTCTACCAGAAATTATGGTGATAGCAAAAATTGCTCTTAGTATGTTGTAGTACAACCAAATCTAAGACACTTTTACTCCTGTGCTTTTTTTAAATTTTGCAAAGATGGAGTCATATACCACCACCCCCCCCCCCCACCAACAAAGTGTCCTCGGGACCATTGCCCCATTCACGGGAAATCATCTTTTGACAGCAGCATCCTGAACTGGATGTTTTGCCCAATTGAGATCAACTTTTCCAAGAAATTTTGATCACCACCTAAAGCATTTAAGTAATTTTTGGGGGACTTACCTTCCATGTTCAATACTTTTACCTCTCATATTTATAACTTAGCATGTTATTTTTTTGCATTTTTAATTTCCAAGCATTATTATATTAACATTTCCACCTTTTATGCATTATTTCATCATGTTTTAATAAATAAGACATAATAAAAATAAGGAAAAGGTAAGTGAACTAATTTTTATACCTTTACTAGAAAAAAAGTTATAAAAATACCGTACATCTACATCAGTAAAAAAAAATAGTCAAATAGTTCAATAAAGCACTAGAAAGTAATGTCCATATTCATATCACAACACTATGATACGATGCAAAACAGTTCCTGGCATCAGAAAGACAGTGTCACATTGCAAAGGTTGCACATCCACTTGGACCTATGGATATTCTTCTTGGTGGAGCAGTTCTTACAAGTCTGTTTCACTGGGGTGAAGACTGGTGCATGGAGAGTGGAGGTATCAGTCCTAACAGCTTCTGACACTTCTGGTGACCTCTGACCTCTGGTTGGGAGCACCACTTTCCCAAAGACTCCTGAGTAGCAGAGGTAGAAGGAGTGGGCACTGGAGTGTTATCTGACAGCCTCATGGCTTGAGAGAGAAAACTTTGGACTTCCTGTGCATCCTGCAGTACCCAGAGAAGGAGAGGCAAAAATTCTTCAGGGGCATGGGTTTCTCCTTTAGCCTTGAGACGTCCCTCTTGTAGACTAGCCAGGCATTGGCAATGGATACATCAATGCAATATCTGAAGATCTTGAGTGGCCAGCATCTTGACTTGAGGGGCGTCTTGTAAAGATGGGGGAGCATGTCACTCTTGTTGGTGCCACCCATTTTACCATTGTATTGATTTATCACATCAGGACATGGGACATCAACATTCTCTTTGGCATCTCTGTCATACCTCTTGACAGATGCTCCTGCATCAGTGGACAGCATGTTGACTACTTTGTTGTTCTTCCACTTGAATGCCATAACACTATTACAACTCCTGTAGTCCATGAGGCCTCATTTGGTCTTCTTGTTGAGCTGGGCTGTTGGTGTGAGGCGAGGGTTTCCTGTCCTGGTCTCCCTGGCAGTGCCAACATATCAGCACTAGTAGGTGTCCCTTAGGTGCTCAACAAGACCAATGCTGGTGAAGAAGTTGTCTGTATACACACCTCTTGTTTGGATGCTTGACTGTCCAGAGGAGGGTGGTGAACACTTTGGCACTCAAGTTCATAAGGGCCTCTTCTTCAGGCAACTGGACTGTGTGGGTGATGAAGGAAGTCTGTCCCTGATACATGAGTATATCATGAATAATGCCATCTATACTGGCCCTGCAGAAGAACTTGTAGCCCCATTTATCTGGCTTGTTAGGGATATACTGTTGCAAATTTCCAGCCCTAGTTCCCTTATAGGCCATCATAACCTCATCTATACTTTGATGAGGTGTTTCAGGGATGCACAGGAAGTTCCTTGTGATGGCTGTGATGACTCGCCTGATCTTGTAAAACCTGTCTTGAGTGGCAGTAATTTGCTGGTTATCATTGAAATCAATTCCTGGTCACATGAGCCGAAACCTCTTAGAGGACATAAAGTCTGCCACTTGTGGCACCCTTGTGTCAGTGGCCCAGTAGTCCTCAATGAAAGGCAGGTGGGCCATGCTTATGTAGATCAGGATGCCACGGAACACAAGCATCTCTGATGTGTCAGTCTTGAAGGGTGTCCTGAGGTCACTCTGCCTAGCTTAAAGGTTAGTCTGATAGACTAGGTGGTCCACACGATCCATGTCGAAGAGATCACTGAAGTAGAGGAAAGGGGCAAGAATAGTTGACATTCCTGCATGTTCATAAGGTGGCAGTGGTGGGTTGCTGATGTCCTCCTTCACCCAATTCCTTTGAAAAGTGGCACCCTGGCTGCCAGTGCCAGCCTCCTCATCCTCCTCCTCATCTGCCCACTCCTCCTCTTCTGCTACTGCTGCTGGTGGGGTGGCACAGCCATGCTTGACTACTGGAAAAAGAGAAAAAAAAAACTGTCAGTATCTATAAGAAACACAGAAATGCAAAACAACACTCTCTCTCTCTCTCTCTCTCTCTCTCTCTCTCTCTCTCTCTCTCTCTCTCTCTCTCTCTCTCTCTCTCTCTCTCTATATATATATATATATATATATATATATATATATATATATATATATATATATATATATATATATATATATATATTTTTCCTGTGAATAAAAGAGAAAAGGAACATTAGTATGAGTGCCACAAAAAAAAAATTTCCTTTTCATTTCTTCCTTGGAGATGACAAGAGGTTCTCCTCTTCAACAGCATCTTTAGCTGGTAGTCAGGGTCCTTGTCGTCGTCATCGACATCAGTGTCTCAAATTCTTCGGCACTGTCCTCATCACTATGATTGGGGTCACTTGGGAAAACCCCGCTAACCTGTGGCACCATAGAAGGTTCCAACCTGAAAAGAGAATGAAAGGAGCAATTGTTAGTTAATAGTTTGAGCAAGCAAACAATCACAATAATTAAGTTATGAAATCATAATGATTATAATAAAATTAACAATAATTATAATAATTAAAAAAAATATTGTTGTACATATTTGGTGATCATACTATATATATTCATGCTATAATTATACTAAAATTATACTATAACTATGCTATAAGTAGTCAAAATAGATACCAGTATTGAATTTTAGAGAAAATTTTGCCCAAAAATCATGTATTTCATGGTTGTTATTAATATATGGAACGTTTGAATGGTCTAAAATATCAATATAACAATCAAGAACACTCTTAGAATCTTCCAGAGCATTCAGTTCACAAATATGTACACTAAAGTAAATGGGCACAGCATCTAGTTTGGCATGTTTCATTATCAGTCATACTTCCTGGTAAACCAGGCACAACATCCAGTATCAGTGAAAATTAGTGAAACATGGTTTCTTGTAAACCGGGCACAACTTCCAGTACCGGCTGAGTTTGGTGAAATGTTGTTTCCCATGAAACGGCGCTCAGCCCGTACCACATGATTACACTGTACATTTTTTCACACTAGTTTTTTGCAGCATTAGTGGTCACCTACACTATTCGGGATAACTTTATAATGATCACCAAATATCTATCTATGAGCAAACCAGTTTTCAAATTTTTACCTCCATTGTTCGAGTTTTGGTGGCAGCAAAAGTAAGAGCGTCTGGGCACCCATCTACATGCTTTGGTGTCTGGAAGTGGAATGTTTCCTTCGAGGAGTGTGTGTGACGCCATGCCATTCGAGTCACCAAGCTCAAACATGCACTCATAACAGCTGAGACGTTCTGCTATTAGCTGAAATCCACATGCTCCAACTAAAGCGATTTGATTGGTCGCGGCACCTCGCCACACATGATGAAATAAAGTGTTTATCTAAACTCCCCTCAATGAAGTGAAGCCTTCAGCTTAACCTATTCACGTAAAATAAGTCTAATCCTTCGGGCCAGCCCTAGGAGAGCTGTTAATCAGCTCAGTGGTCTGGTAAAATTAAGGTATACTTTTCTTGATGTTGGTTACCTGAGACTACTCCTGCAGTCAGAATTGAACCCCTGCGGTAAGTTCCTCATTCTTCCCAGGTAAAACATAACAAATATATATATATATATATATATATATATATATATATATATATATATATATATATATATATATTTATATATATATATATATATATATATATATATATATATATATATATATATTTACATTTACATATGTATGTATATATTTATACATACATACATACATATATATATATATATATATATATATATATATATATATATATATATATATATATATATATATATATATATATATATATATATATATATATATATATTTAAATGCAGACACGCTTG
>NC_089770.1:22405664-22525664 GCF_040412425.1 Macrobrachium rosenbergii | reverse complement strand
CCTAGGAATTTTTTTACAGTAGGGCGCATGTCCTATGGAAACGAGAGAGAGAATCGCCGAAAACTTAGCTTTGAAGCCTTGCACGCGGCTTGCATGCTATTCAATTAGGTTATACAGGTGATAAATCATTAAAGGAATAGTGTGCATATTCCTCCTGTAGAAACGCAGTGATTTCAAACCGGAATCATGGATATAGGCACGACGACGCCAACCACGTGCCTGAAAGTCGATTAGCATTGCTGACATTTTTACTCCTCTCTCTCTCGTTTTAGAAATAGAGCGAAAAGCGCATATTATACGCCCAGGACTTAAAAGGGTCAACAAATCGTTGTCTCAGTTTGGGAAGTCCTGGTGTTTACGCTGCTCATTCATTTGGCGCAGACGGCCTTGTCCGTCCATTCCATGGCTCAGTTAGGAAAACATTTGTTTGTTTGATTTGCTTCGCTCTACCAAATTGTTTTGCATTGGGGTCTGACATTATATGTTCTGTGTTGTTCTGTTTTTTTTGTGGGTTTGTTTTGTGCTTTACTACGGCTACGCGCGCGGTGTTGCCTATCTGTTGTGAATGTGGGATGGCCAAATCGCACCTAATTGCCCTTGAGAATAACACTTTCCGCATAAGTCATTAAAACTAGCGCCCTCGCTGATCAGATGTCGTCTGTGCGGTTCTAGAGCGCTTCATATATTCTATTCTTGTCCCCAATAAACTGCGGTCGTCGGTCCGTTGGTGAGACCAATTATTTTCTATTCAGTCCCTAAATGAGCCCGCTTTCTGTCGGTAATTCGGGAGACCTAAATATATATCCCAATCTAGTCCCCAAGTAAGCCTGTTTGTCGTTGCCTAGAGACCAATCATTGCTAATTTATCGCCCCCAATCAGCCCGCTTTGTCGGTAAATCGAGACCAATCATTGCTAATTTATCGTCCCTAATCAGCCCATTTCGTCGGTAAATAGGAGACCAATCATTGCTAAATTCATCGCTCCCTAATCAGCCTCGCTTCGCCGGGTAAATCGAGACCAATCATTGCTAACTCATTGTCCCCAATCAGCCTGCTTCGTCGGTAAATCGGGAGACCAATCATTGCTAACTCATCGTCCCCAATCAGCCCGCTTCGTCGGTAAATCGGGAGACCAATCATTGCTAATCCTCGTCTCAGAGAATATAATAGTTTGGGGACAGTAATCTGGCTTGCACTGTTTTTGGTACAGGGAAAGAAAATCGTTTTCTATGATATGTCGTGTCGTCGACCTGGGCCAGACATCGCTCCCCTACTCCCTGTCCAGAAGCAAATAAAAGGTCAGGGCCAGGACAGCTCTCTCTCACACGTGGTCGCCAGTTTGCCGAGAACAAGTTAAGTCTCTGCAGGCCTTTGCCCCTGCCCTCCTCTTCCGCTCGCCGCCACGTGATCCCATCGCGCCCTGTGTGCCCCGTGTTCCATTCCACGTGGCCTTAGAAGAAGGATTGCAAGTCTCCCAAACGCGAGCTGACATTAAATGGCGGCCTTTTCATCATCCCAAGGGCGCCCTTTTCCGCCCCAATCTACGACTTGAAGAAATACCTTGGAGAGGGAGGCTACCATTTGTCCACGCTCCCACACGTGGTTCTCGGCAGAAGACGTCGTCAGCCCTATGCCCCTACAAATGTGGTAATGTACCCAAAACGAGTTGCTAGTCACGATTACTTAGCCCTTTTGCATTTATTAATCTCTGGGCCTATAACTTTGTGTTCCCTGATATGCCTTGGTTCAAGCCAGGCCCATGTGTTCACAGCTTCTTTCCTCTGAGTCACCAGTAACGCCTCGGGGAGTCCTTGGCGCCTTCAGTGCACCCCGAGTAATTCAATCCCCAAATTCCAGCATTAGATGTGTAACGTGGGTCCAAATATCGTTTCAGAAAGACGCCTGTAGCAGAATTATCCTTGGTCCGTGTTCCTGGCATTCTCAAGCTCCCCCCCCTTCGGGAGGACTTCTACGGCAGTAATTTACCGTATTTTCAGTTAATTTTCCTTTTGACCTTGTGTGCTATCAAATATAACTATTTTTATATCCACGTGTTTCACGCACTTCCCCTAGTGAAGAGCCCTCCGCTCCGTGTACTTCTTTTTTTTGTTTGTGTTTTATATGTCATGGGTATCTTACAAGTCCATTTTCGAGTAAAGTAATAATTGTGGAGTCATAAGATCCACCTGCACCAGGAAACATATAAAAATATATATATATATATATAGAAATCATCAACACACAATCACGTATGGAACAGAAATAAATTTCTGACTCACGTCGGGATCGAACCCAGGTCTCTCAGGTGGAAAGCAAGGGCGTTATCCACTGGGCCACACAAGTCTAAAAGAAGTTGGAACCTGAGAGCAACTGCACCCAAGGAATTACCTGGGCAAGCTAACTGCTTGCATACCAGCGAGTTTTCCCCAACTTCCCGACTCAGCAATGACCCAATAGACAACATTTCATTCGAATTATCCCTGCTGAGTGAATAAGATAGAAATCATCAACACACAATCACGTATGGAACAGAAATAAATTTCTGACTCACGTCGGGATCGAAGTTGGGGAAAACTCGCTGGTATGCAAGCAGTTAGCTTGCCCAGGTAATTCCTTGGGTGCAGTTGCTCTCAGGTTCCAACTTCTTTGAGACTTGTGTGGCCCAGTGGATAACGCCCTTGCTTTCCACCTGAGAGACCTGGGTTGATCCTGATGTGAGTCAGAAATTTATATATATATATATATATATATATATATATATATATATATATATATATATATATATATATATATATATATTGTACATATAATACAGTATACAACCTGAAACCTGCCTTCACATGTCCCGAGGAAAACAAAAAGTCATTATGGTTTGATGCAATGATTCTGTTTGAATGTTTTAGCTTGGGGTGTTCATGGCTTGGAAATGAGGAGAGTACGAAATATATTTAATGATAAAGGTGAGGTATACTTATTGCTTTTTTCTTGTCGAGTTTAGCTTCTTGCTTATTTCAAAGGTCTTAGCTGTCTCTTCGACTGCTGTCTAAAAGGGTCTGTTACTTGCATGGCACACTTGGGGGTCAAAGCAACTTGTGACTCCCAGTTTGCAGTGTTAATTGCATAGCAAAGTATGCGATTCGTCCTAAAGTAAAAAATACACAATTTTATTGGCAATTAGATGAAAAATATAGGTGACAGAAAAGCAAAAATTTTTTTCTCAATGTAACTATGGATGTTATAATTCAGAAAGCAGGATAACGATATAAGTTTATTATCATGGTTGTTTATGGAGCCTTATAACTTTGTTTCATGCTTTAGGGTTTTATAATAAAATGTGCTAGTGGATTATGTTTTGTGTATTTGAATGGAGTTTAAACCTTTGGTCTTTTAGAAAATGGATAAGGATGAAGGTAAATGTAACATTTGTTACTTGTAGACCCATTCATTCTTGCCTTTTCTTAATGAAATTTAAAATTCCATAAACGTAGCTCGGTTTATTGATAAGTGCCATTTCAAGTTCGGTATATACATAGGGAATTTACTCTATGAAGATTTAATATTGGAAAAATAGAATTGGAGTGAAAGATATCTCTGAAAAGATTATTTTTCATTCTTTGGCTTTCAAGTTGAAGTTATGTTTTTATTATAATGTATTTTGTGAGAATATTTACAATAAAATAAAATTGTTATCACAAAATAGAATATAATTTTAATTTCTTTTCAAAGTTATTTATATATTTTACTCTTTTCTAGCAGCGTTAGAACAACATTTAATACTTGAGTACCACGAAACAAACAAATTGTTGCCATAGCTTTGAAGGCTAGATTATACTTTATCATCCAACTCAATTCCAGAGTGCCGTATGTAACCAAACAGGCGACGCGCTCAAGATAACCGAGCCTCTCTCGACCGAGGGAGAAACAACACCAAGGGTTCCCTTGTTCCCTCATAAATATTTACTTTGGCGTGGAAGAAACTATCAAGTAGATCGTCAGAAGCGGAAACAGGAAAAATAGTCTGCGAACGTGAATTGTTGGTTTCCTGAAGATGACCTTGGCTATATACATACATTATATATATATACCTACACACACACACACACACACACACACACATACATATATATATATATATATATATATATATATATATATATATATATATATATATATATATATATATATATAATATATATATTATATAGTAAATTTACTGAAGAAATAGCTTCTCTATTTCTTCATGCTTTTAGATATGGTTGCCACTAGAGAGCCTAAGATAGTGCTTAGGGACTTCTCATCACAAGCGGGAAGGGCTGGCTGCTTCTCTTCGTTTCGGGTAGGAGAAGATTTGATGTAGATAAGAGTAAAAGTCGTCTGAAGGGGATACACCCGTCGGAACCTTGCTTTGTCTGACCTCTGGTTGCCCTCTCTCTCTCTCTCTCTCTCTCTCTGTCTGTCTATATCTCTGTCTTGGGAAGTCTCGTTTGAGAGCTTATATACCACAGTATGGGCGGAGCTAATGACGACAGACAGTCGTTATTCCCATATAAGATTTTTGATTTTCTGCATGATTAATGGTTCCTTAATAACCGCCCCTTTCCGGTCACGCGATAGAAGCTTCCAGAAGAAATTTTCTGATTCAATGTGGATCGAATATTGCGCCATGTTACAAAGGCGTGGCATGAGATACCACGTGGTGTCGTTTTCATCGAATCGCTAATTGTCCACGAGTCGTTGACAACAGTAACTGACTGGTGTGTGATTCAGATAATCAGAAATGATTCAGCAGCCAGTAATCGTTAGCTCGTCCATTTGAAACGAAGTACGTGCTGTGATAAAATCAACGACATTTAATGTTAATGCTAATTTAATGTGCATGATTATCATGGATAATTGCATGGATTACAATAAAGATATTGGTCATTCAAAGAGAATTAACATTGAATATTTTTTCAGGAATAATTAAAATGGAAAATTCAAAGATTATTAACACGAATAATTGCATGAATGATTAGCATCGCAAATCATGCCTTACACTGGCCGGTAAGCAGAATTGCAAATCCAATCAATGATTACATAATGCTGTGAAAATCAGGGACACTATCTGTGCCTTAGAGCTTCGTCGCTCAGAAATGACACCGATTTAAGTTCCGACTGAAAAACAGTGAGTTAAAAGAGATGTAATTCAATGAAAGGTAATTATGACATTGCTCATTATGAGTGGTGAAACGACCTGGTCGTCCTCATCTAAATCAAAAGAAGAATATATAAGACTATTAATGGACAAACAGGCTTACGAAACAGCTGGTCAGTCTAAATGTCAGTCAGTTGCTCTGAAGCGCACCTCCCTATTCATTTTGTAAGCAATAGACTGGACAAAGCTGTGCTTATATATCTAATGTGTATGAATATTCATAATAAAGGCGCATAAAATTGTAACATATAAAGCTATCTTTAGATGTAACTAAAATATCCCAGATTTGAGATTCTTCATTTGGATACATACTTAGACATGTACACACACACACACACACACACACACACACACACACACATATATATATATATATATATATATATATATATATATATATATATATATATATATATATATATATATATTATATATGTTCATGTGCGTGAATACACATTTCGTAATTTTCTCGTTACCAAGGTCAGATTTTGTTGATTTATGTGACTCGGGGCTAGGTCGGTTTAACTACCGTCAGCTTTAGGAAACATATTTACCATCAGTTTTTAACATATCATTTGCATTATGTTATTTGAATAGAACGAAAAAATGTCCACATGTGAGTCAGTGTACCGTGTTTCATGATTTCTGTTACGTGAAGCAAAGGTTACAGCCTGGTTAGTGTCCTCATAGTGATACATCATGAGAAATGATATTGGTATCTGTGATGCCGAAAGATCTTTTGGAAAATTATTTGCATGTTGCTGTTTGTTTATGGGAGAGAGAGAGTGAGGGAGTAGGAATAATTAATAACTGAAAGTAATACATGTCATTATTTTCTCATTTCGGAAGTAGTTTCCCGGATCATACGACATATTTGCAATTGGTGTAATGCACTTGCATTTCAGGAAACACTGCGTTTTAACGTCCAGACCTCACTTTCATCATTATCAAATCATTCAGTTTTCTTTTTATTATTGTCGTAGATGATCAGCGATTGACTGCAGGAAATAGCATTATTATTATTATTATTATTATTATTATTATTATTATTATTATTATTATTATTATTATTATTATTATTATTACCATGAATTAGCACATTGTTCTTCATGAAACAGCACATTGTTCTTCAGCAGTGAGATGATACAGAACTTACACACTTGATGAGAGACCATAAATATCATAGAGACTTCAAAACTATGTCATTTAAGTATAAAGCTGCTGATACTTTCATTCGTTCTCCATTTCTTCATACTTTTAGATATGCTTGCCACTAGAGAGCCTAAGATCCAAACGAATAAACTTGACTCGCTCTCATTTATCATAAGCTGTTTATAAGTCCATGTATCCCTTTAATACTTGATTAATACTTGATTAACATATAAAGCTATTTGTAGATACAACCAAAATATCCTCGTACCAATAACGGAAACGGAATTAGGTATTTGACGATGATTATTGTAGATAACTGAAAGATTATTAAAACGGATAATTGCTTAGATTAAAATATTGATATTCATACAACGCAAGTCCGCTTTGTAAATCAAGCATTACATCAGCCGTAATGCAGAATTACAAATCCGTGTCATTGGTAATTGCTATGCAGATCAGGAATACTCTCCTGGGTTTAATCAGTCTGTAAGGAAACCGTTATCAGTATTTGCTGATACGTACTTGATGATTTTCAGCGAAAGTTAATTCACTCTAACGTTTTTGACAGTGCAGAGAGAGAGAGCTAGAACAGCCATTTTTCGTGTAGCCAGTACGAAAACCAGTACATTGAACTTGACGGGAAACCTCCCACTGTTTTTTCCTTTTGAGTTATGTTATGTTGTTAGGAATAAGGCGATGTTTTAACTGATTTCTGCCAGTTTGTAATTCGGTGTGATGCAATAGCATTCATACCAGGTTCTTAGTACACTTCCATACGATAGAATATAATTTATGAAAAATAATCAAAATTTAACAGACATTAATTAACAAATCAAGATACACGTATATGTAACTATAAATATATAGAGGGAAACATGAAATGGTTTTTCCTTAAACACAAGACTGACATTTATTTACCTGTAAAAAGAGTGATGATGTTTCCTGAGTCCTTTCCCCAGCACTGTTTGGCATTACCATAAAAATGCATAAATATCTATATGGTTGGTCAATACAGAGTTTAGCTAATTGATCGAATTATCCCGTAATTTTGCATAGATACCAAGGCTAGGTTATGGTTTATCAGATTTACTAAGCATGCTGGTATTACTTATATGCACGGGTAATTTCTATAGTCAAAAGTGTACCACATTCGTCCAAACATAACGTATGAAGAGTCACAGTTGTTTATAGACTTGTTAATATATTTGTTTGTATGTGTGAGCTACATGCATATAAGATTAAAGAAAAAAATACATAGGGAATTATTTATACTCTAGATAGAATTGTAGACTTAAGATCTGCAATGGGAGGAGATGCAACGCAGGAGAAAACAAGATAAAAAATAACAAAATTGCGTTCTTTCTACTAGTTATCTATCTTATTTCCTTTTTTATTTCGGTTTACATATATTAGTTATTTCTAAAACTCGCGGCTTTGACTCTTTATTATTATTATTATTATTATTATTATTATTATTATTATTATTATTATTATTATTATTATTATTATTAACTTGTTGGCATGCACTACACGCGTTTGAACCCGGCGCTGTTGTCTCCCCTACCCTCCCGTTCCCCTATCTATCCTGCCCCACCCGGGACGGACAAACCAGTTTGCAGGGGGAGGATAACTGTGTCATGTCTCCCCTACTGTCACCCTGGGGAGGACAAACAAGAAAGATCCACTCGGATTATTCTTATTATTATTGTTCTTATTAATATTATATTAGGTAGTCGGCAAGTCTATTTAGAAAAGCAGAATGCTACAAGACTTACGGTTCCGTTAGGGAAAACAGCCCAATACGGAAAAGGAATGACAGGAGGATACAGTGTTTAAGGGAAATAGCAAAGAAAAACAAATAAGTTAAAACAAATAAGCTTTGGAATGAGAGGCTCATTTGAACCTGCTCAACAGATCATAAGAAAAGTTTGTTGCACAGATACTTTTGAATGTAGTTTGCGACCTTGGGACAATTAATTAAGGAATTCCAACTGGGTTCGTCTTCCTCGAAATCTTCCGGAAGTTTCCTCACTGCAGTCCAAAAAAAAAAAAAAAAAAAAATCGTTTTCCTCTGCCTTAGACGTCCCTCTCTTCTAGGTCCCCCAAAATTCGAATTGTCACCTGTTGTATACTTGATAAATGAGATGCTCTTCATTTTCCACTCAGTTTCCAGACAGATGGTGAATCATCATCCCGCCTGTAAAGAAGCCAGCTGCCTAAAATGGGTCTGCTCCTTTTTTCTATATTTGATTGATTTTATTCATGTCTCACTCCTTCACACTTTCTCCACTTGCCAGTTCTTGGGGATTCTTACTTCTTTTTTTTTTTTTTTTTTTTTTTGCACTACCGGACTGCGTGTTGTAAAGGGTAGTCAGATTTCCTTTTCTCTGTTATGATGTGTGGACATGAACAGCACAGGAACAATCAGCAACCGAAATGCCCATTTTTTCGATATGGAACTTCTACAGTCCCCTGTGTTTCCAGAATTTTTTTTTTATGAAAGGAGAGGTGTCCTTTAAATGTAATGGCATTGCAAAGGAAGAGTTAAATTTAGATTTCTTTCGGTCTAACTACCGTTGTTTGCCTTTCTTGTAAAGAAAACAAATAACGATACTTATTTTCATTGGTTAAGTCTTTGGCAAAATGTATTTATGATCATGCAGCCATTCCTCCTCTCGGTGACAGTTTGTCTAGATGAACGCACGCAGAAGCGGGTCAAGGACAGACCTTTTTCAAACAGGTATTTACATTAAAGATCCATGGACACGGTTTCTGGGGCCCTTCTCTTCGTTACTAGCACCTTACTACTCCCCCAGCCTCATGTTTTCTTCCTCTTCTCGTTTTCACCCAGCGGGGTTTAATAGGAAGTCGGGACGTTCGTTCCCAGATCGCTAAATAAATACCCTGCCAAAAATGAAGGCGAAGTGCAGTTGAGATGAAAGGAGAGACTCGACCTTTTTGGAAATGAACCGGCGATTTGTTGGTGAAGGCAAATACTGCAGACTCTCTTCACAGGGCTTTGAAGGCGAAAATTGCTCCATAAAGAATACAACTACTTAACATTGCAAACTTTTGAAGAGATTCGTTCTCGCTCTCCTTCTCACTCAGGGAAACTGGAAATACACAAAAATTAACGGCAAATAATAGATGAATAACTTTGCTTATGTTATAGTTAATTCAAAATATTATTTTGTTATTGCAGTTTCTCTCGCGTTCCTTGTAATTCTCTCAACAAAACTCAGAACAAACCGGAAATGAATGAAATAAAACAAGTGTGCCCTAGAATAGTAAGAGTTAGATTCCATAACTCTGTTGAATGCTGCAGATTTAACTGAAGATGTTTAAAAAATTATAAAAAAACATAAAATCAAAATATTGGTTTCAGTTTAGAATATTATAAATTACATAAATGTAAGTATTGGCATCTAAACTTGGGGACGTAGTTCCACGTAAAAAAAATTAAAAAGTGTGTACAGTACACCGTTTAAGACAAAATGCATACTGATATGACCTGTTTGTAATTACCAAGCGTCACTATACAACAGCCTGTCATTATTACGCAGTTAAAACCGTCCTGAAGTTTAAGTTTCAGTCTTGTATCAGAGATAATAAACATATATCTACGTAACTATAAAATGTACCGAAATCTTATATATATACTCTATATATATGTATGTATATATATATATATATATATATATATATATATATATATATATATATATGTATAATATGTATGTATGTATGTATATATATATATATATATATATATATATATATATATATATATATATATATATATATATATATATATACATTCTACAGTTACATGTACTAACATACTTGTTATGAGAAATTCTCCTGATGTATATTCTTATAAGAAAATACCAACTGAACATTTTTTGCATTCATGAAATACGTTTTGAATCCTATATTCATCATTAGCTGCTGTCAGAAACTTATATATATATATATATATATATATATATATATATATATATATATATATATATACAGTATAATATATATATATATATATATATATATATATATATATATATATATATATATATATATATATATATATATATATATATAAATTTCTGACTAACATCGGGACCAAAGCCCAGTCTTTCAAGTGATAGTCCAAGGTGTTAGCAGTTTGCCCGCACAAGTCTTAAACCTAAATACTCAGTACCTGATGTTTTTCACTGGGAGGCTTAGTGCCTAACATATCAGCGAATTTTACCCATTTTCCCCAAGCCAGCAGCTAGTGAATTGCTAATATTTCATTCGACTTGACCTTTCACCATGAGATATGATGGAAACGAGCACATGGGAACGTGTTTCACAGACGTAAATTTCTAACTCACATCAGGACCCTGCTCTTTCAAGTGAGAGTCTAGGTTATTAGTAATTCATCTGCACAGGTCAGAAAAGAAGTTGGAACCTGAGTACTCTGTACCTGAGTTTTTTCCTGGGTAGGCGCCATGCGCCTAACATAGCAGCGAAAAGTTAGCATCATTATTGGTCAAAGAGAAAGTTGGTTTTTAACTGTAAAGGCAAAGTACAACAAAACTCTCTCTCTCTCTCTCTCTCTCTCTCTCTCTCTCTCTCTCTCTCTCTCTCTCTCTCTCTCTCTCTCTCTTCATCTTATAACTGCTTAATTTTCGTATACGACTGGTCAATGAGATTTGCTTTAAAATATCTTTTTGCAGTGGGACTCTCGAAAATAAATAAATAAATTTAAAGCCGGACGAAATTATTCAATTGTCGTAATCATCAGTTATGGTAATTAGCATGATTAATTACAGTACTTGATTTACGCAAATCCTTTACTACTTGTGTTTGCTCTGTGCATAAAATATACAATTTTTAATGCGTCACAGAACACCAACTGATGGACCATGTGAGCGCATTATATAGAGAACAAAAGAGAGACGTGGAATGACAAACAGACAGACCGACAGGCGAGAGAGAGAGAGAGAGAGAGAGAGAGAGAGAGAGAGAGAGAGAGCTAATGCAATCAGTATATTTCATCCAATTTCCATCAGAGACAATGTAATGGCTTATCATCATCCAATAGGTTTTTAAATGAGTCTGCCGAAAACTGTATTCCTAATATTTGACGGCAACTCTTTAAATTCCATTAATATTTGTATATCAAATGCTGTATACGTGCAAGCAAGTGAAATTCAACTCCTGCACCGAACTGTATGTCACTAACTTGGACACCCTGAAATTTCCAGCGCTCTACTGAATGATTCTGTCTTCATCCCTTTTCAAGAGTAAAAGTTTGATAGATAAGACCATGAAAGCAGCCTCTGTTTCCTCTTGCTATTTAACACTTGCCTGACCATTTCGTAAAGCTGATGGCAATATGAGTGAGGGTTGAGATGCCACGTTACATCCTCAGGGATGTCACACACCGTCCCTAAGCTCGGACCAAGATACCTTCCCTCTGGCTTTGTGAGGCTGACGCGGGATGGACAACGGCAGGTCTAAACATTCTGATGTTGGGACACAAAAAATGAATTATGAATACGCATTAGGTTTTACATAGTAGGATTGTGCTGCGAGAAAGCACATAGTAATGGGCTTGGCAAGTGGAGATAACCCCGCCTCTTAAAAAAAAAGTTCAGTTGAGTCACAAAATGCAGAAGAATGAAGGGAATGTTTGATTAACAAACATCTCGCAGCTCAGATCAACTGTCATGTCAACACACTCTGAAAAGAAAAAGGATTTGAGCGTTTTAAGTGTTCGAGAAAATCTCGTACTGTCTTTGGGAGCAGTTTCACTGTTTCCATTTCCTTTTTCCATCTTGCCCGCGAAACCAAGTCTCCTCTTATCTCTAGAAGAAAGGTTTTTTGATTTTCTTTCCTACCAAATGAGTCTTTTGGTTTGTTTTGCCGTGTCATCGGGTTTAATGTGGTTTCAACGAGTGAACGAAGCCTTTTCTTTGGACGAGATTTATGGCATAAAATAGCTATTTCATACTAAATAGAAAAGCAAACATCGCCACTTTACACACTTCTTCCCAGTTTATATGGTTTGCTCAATTTATTTTTTGTTTCTTTTGACGTTATATCCGAAGGGCAGATGCACTTATCAGCTGTAATTCCCCGTGGTTGTAAATTATTCTCAAGGTAAAGACAGTTCCATATTAAGTGATAATTGTGGCTAAAATTTCTTTTAAGTTGAAAAATGTCACGTGTGTACAAAACCAAATAATTAACCAAGCGTTACAAACTTGCCTATCAGCCACTATGGTGGAGCTGGGATGATTTCGATTCCGAATACAAAACTTTTCAACAGGATTCCGAATACAAAACTTAATTCAACAGGATTTTTGTACAACAAAGATGATATTTGTGGCTTAATATGGAATAAATATCTCGATGATATCACACACACACACACACACACACATATATATATATATATGTGTTAGACGAATGATCAGGTCAGCTTTCTGTCTGTATATACACCAAAGGCCCAGGATCGAATTCCACGTAACCTTTGGGTAGATGAAATTATCTTATATAATTTTACCCGTGGTTACAAAGCATGAGTTTTAACCCTACCTAAACTAGGAATTTTACTGGAATAACGGGGAGATGATATTTTAGGCTTAATCTAGACTTTAATATTTGCTGAAGGAAGAAAACAAAGAAGAAAAGTACTGTCACGTTCAACAAGAATCGGACTTAGTGAATAATCGCTGCGCAAAACACACCTCACACACACAGTCTTCCCAATTCACTAATTAAGATAGAGCGTAGGAGAAAAGTAATAAAGAACAAAGATATATATCATATATATATACCTGGGATCTCTCTGATCCGACCTATATATATATATACGCCCGGCAATATGACAAAGGCATCGTCGAATATATATATATAATAGGGGTCATTGTAAACCCTCTCTGAGGCTTAGGTCCCTAATAGCATATTTTGTTTACAAACTTTCCAGCCTATATTTGTCTATATGATTGTTATATATGTTCTCTATATAGGTCAATCGGACTAATATTCCTACACCTAAATACATATAATATTTATATATATATATATATATATATATATATATATATATATATATATATATATATATATATATATATATATATATAAAGTTCTGGTCCTCTCTTTTTGGCAACCGAAGCAGAAAGCTGTCGTAATCAGTAGTTTTGACTACTGAGATTTATAATTGACTTATTTTATTAAGAACATCCCATCCTAAATGTAATAACCAATGGCAACAAAATATCATTCAGTGTCCATCAGCGAAAGTCGGCTTGAATTAAAAGTAAGAACATCCCATCCTAAAGTAATAACCAGAAAATATCATTCAGTGCAAAAGTAAAAAAGAGAGTATAGGGAGATATATTACCAAACAGCAAAAAGTGACTGCTCGAGATAATAGAAAAATCGCGCCAATTTCATATCAGACTCATCTCTTAGATTCCTACAACGCTTCAATAGGTTCTTAATTATCTGAAGGATAAACGTTAGCATGAGAAGTTACACTGTTGATTATGAAGTATAAGAAAATGGAAATGTAATCATCTTCTAATCAGACTTCTCCAGTTCCTTTTAATGAGGTTTCAAACTTGACTTCGATCATTTTTTGCAGAAACCACTGATCAGAGATTCGCCATTATATGGATTTTCTAATTCATTGGTTTTTGTTTTCTTTTTGTGCTAAGTACTGATTTAAGTTTATTTATATATTATATTATTTACTTTTTTACTGCTGTTTTTATACTATTGATTTTTCACTTTTCCACTTTTTTACGGTTTTTATGCACTTTCTACTACATGGAAACTTGCTTGTCAAGTTAATCACCTTTCAGAATTTTCCCATACGAATGGCTGCGCATTTTTAGTACTCTCTGTGTAATAGCTTTTCTTATCCAAATATTGACGCTTCCTGTGTCAGCTTGTATTGAACTCAACGTTTAGACTTGATGTTATCCAGGTCAGGGCCAGACGTTCTCACCTCTTTCCCCTTCTTAATCATGAAGAATGAAGCCACCTTGGTCCTAGTTTCGGGATGGTACGTAATCTCCCTTTGTTTTGGACTTACCGTCTCGACCCTCTTGTATATTTCCGTCCATCTTCATTGTTTTTGGTATAATATGGTAGATCTCAAGTTAGCCGATAAACCTCATATTTTACTCGAACCTGTGAAATTGTATTCATATTAAAAACAAATTACTTATAATACGTATTTCTACGTAATAATTTCCAAAAGATAGCCTTGATAAATATGTATTTTTAATTTTGCTAATTAAATCATTTTATAAGAACAGTGAATTCTATTTCTGTTATTCATTTTATATCCAGCCTAAATAGCACGAGCATAATATATTTTTCCTGGAAGCCCTTAAATAAACAGATGGCCATCCCCTCGTTACAGAAATGTCCAATTTCAGTTTCAAATATGAACACCGCTGTAACGTACAGGGAAAATCAAAGGTTTCTTAAGGATGATCTCTCTCTCTCTCTCTCTCTCTCTCTCTCTCTCTCTCTCTCTCTCTCTCTCTCTCTCTCTATATATATATATATATATATATATATATATATATATATATATATATATATATATGTATGTATGTATGTATGTATGTATGCATTAATATGAATTTGTCACATACGCTGTCACATTTATATATTTACAAATATTAAATCACAAATATGGTGTAATATCTTATTCACTGCATCTCGCTGATAAGTTTCACCTTAAGAGAATTTTGATTTATGAGTTCCTCGTCTCCAGTGGGATTTGAACAGCTGCCTAGTTTAGGAAAAGACTCACCATAGTGTAAATGATTCTGGTATATTCATCACTATTCTTCTACATATTAGCATTTTGTTCTGTTGAAGCTTGCTATTTATTTTTATGAGAGAGAGAGAGAGAGAGAGAGAGAGAGAGAGAGAGAGAGAGAGAGAGAGAGAGAGAGAGAGAATGGAAGTTAACATAGAAACTACTGACTGCCGAACAGTTCCTTGATATAATGTACAAATACCTTTATTAAAAATAATACTCAGCAAAAAGTAGATTGCATTGGAAATTGACAGATTTTTGTTTGATGGAAATCTGGTTTCGCAACGACGTGAAGGTGGACGTTGGCCTTTCAATTTATTCATATGCATTTCACTAAAGGAAATCGATAAAATCAGGATGTCGAGGGAGATTGCTTGCGCAACGTATTGAAAACATTTTCACCTCTGTATCTATTAAAACTTTGGTTTGCGACCTCTCAAAAACGGGTCTGTCTGTAACGTTAAGGAAAATGAACAATCGTCGCAGAAAGTTTGACAGTTTCCACTCTACAAATTCATTTGCAAATCGAGTTTAGCCAATTCCAATTCAGGTATTTCCCCCATTTAATTGAAGGTAATCTTACATGACATGAAACTCAAACATATACCAGACACACTTAACATAGTGGTAATAGTAAGGCCTTGCTTGAAAAGGCATGAAAAAGCCTACAACTCTGATGATGAAAAATTTTTAAAGAAAATGTAAATTCATTTACATCTAAATAGGACAGTCACTTTCAGTAATCCATTTTTTGATCAGATCTTTTATAATAATAACAGACACCATTAGGTTTTTAAGGATAATTGCACACTAATTAACAGGGAGAATTTCAAGGGTTACCGTCCTTGCGTCCTCGCCTAAAAGTTACGACCTCGGTTGTGCGCAATAACAACTGTTTTAACATAACATGTGGAAATTACTATGAAAATTACAATTCGCTCGATGCCTTCACGTATAATAAAATGGAACTGAAACCGGAATGAGGTTTTACCACAAAAACAATTACTTCGAAAGGAAAGTTTAATTAATGAAAATGTGATTATGGCTGCACAGAACACTGTTAATAAACATCACTCCCCACGTTGGAAGCATAAGAGAAATTAGACAGAAGAGGAGATGCGATCCAATACGCTGATGACTGCACAATTTTCAGTAACTGTCTCTTCTGTGATATTACATTAAAAAGAATTAAAGGAAACCAACGCCCTGAAATGACAGGTCTTTAATAATAAGTACATCTAGCCTAGTCGATTCCGTGATGAGTGGAGACCAGTAACAATCAGGCATCATTGACACATGACCTCCATGGCCATTATTATTTACAGGTGATTTAGGTCAGTAACTTCATCCCAAAAATCAGCGCTAACAAACTATAGTCTATTTTTTTAAACCTGGCAAACTTGCACTTAGCTGCTTGCCGCTGATTGGATGGACGTCCTGTTGTCCGAATCTCACAGTTTTGTTTTCACTCTGTTTCAGAATTGTGATTATACGGTCATAGACCGAGTTAAGAGCTAAGTTATGTAATTTTTTGTAAATGCCAGATGTAATAAACGGAAGTATTAAGACATTACGTACCGAATTAATATATATATTTAACAATTATGAAACAACACTTACCGAAGCCGTAGACTAGAAATATGTTTAAAACGCATGAACTTTACTGTTTAATTTCTAGGTAGATTTCTAGCGCAATCGTGCCATTAGTGGTTTGGAAACAACAAAAACTTATTTACTGTACATTGCCGAAGGTTCTCTAACGTCACAAAAAAAAAAAAAAACTATCGTAGAAATTTAAGGTTGGCGGAAAAGTTGAGGAGGTGGAGTTATGGGAGGAACAGCCGGTGAGTTATCGTCTGCACACACCACTTGCAACCATAATTATTCAGCTTAGAATCGGCAATCGAGCAGGTGCCTCACTATCTGTTTCACCTATTTCATCCATGGCCACAAGAGACGATACAGATCAAAGCACAAACGAAGGAACTAAAAACACCAGACAAAGGAGACATAACTGAAAATCTCTAGTTGAAGAACAGTCAATTTACTGAAATTTTATATAGCAGAGAGTAGCGCACTAGCTAGAAAAAAAAAGTATTCATAAAATCAATGCATGTTCAGTTTGCCTTTATACATATCCTAAAATATTAATGACATTCCGTCTTCAGTATTTTTGAAATGAAAAAAAAAAAAAATTAGCATTATGATATACAAACATCTTCATGATTATTTTAGGAACACAAGCACACCACAACCCAGATTTGAACCTCCCGCTAAGAGTACGTCAACCTTGCGTCAACCCTGTGGCTGTTCCTCCCACAGCTCCAGCCTCCACCTCCTGAATTTTTTCGCCAAGTTTAAATTTCTACGATAGTTTTTTGTTCTTAGGCGTTAGAGAACCTTCAGCAATGTACAGTAAATACGTTTTTGTTATTTCCAAACCACTATTGGCAAGATTGCGCTAGAAATCTAGCTAGAAAGTAAACATTAAAATTTATACGTTTGAAATATATTTTTAGTCTATGGCTTCGGTAAGTTTTGTTTCACAACTGTTAAATTATATATATATATATATATATATATATATATATATATATATATATATATAATAATAATAATAATAATTCGGTATGTAAGTTTTTAATACTTCCGTTTATTACAAGTGATATTTACATAACATTGCATAACTTAGCTCTTGACTCGCTCTATGACGTTATAATCACAATTCTGAAACAGTGTGAAAACAAAACTGTGAGATTCGGACAACGTGGACGTCCATCCAATCAGCGGCAAGCAGCTAAGTGCAAGTTTGCCAGGTTTAAAAAAAAAATAAGTTATGGTAGTGGTCCCAAGGTGTCTGGTGTGAGCAGCAGTTAAATACTGTGGGTCTATTGTGGGAATAAGCAATAAACAAAACTACGGGAAATGACAGCTCTCTTTACTGATTGTCGATTTTAGAGAGACATGTTATTAGGAATAAGGTAATTCACTAATCGTCTTACTCTGATAGATAATCCCTTTGCCGATTAGATTTCAATTAATATCCGTTACAAGGCACTTCGTCTTAATCTCAGGATTTCCAATTTTATTTTCATTTGCATCTTACCATTCTAAGATTTTAAATTCCAGTTTTATATTGGATATAAATGCTTTAAAGTCGTTTTTGAACAAGTTGAGTTCAATTGTGGGTTAAGTACGATTATGAGAAATCTGTGTATATTCGCGTATGTTTTCACTTCAGTATGAACTCGACATGGAGCAATTAGGCATGTAAGGTTTTACACATACGTGCAAAATATACCTTTAATTTTCCTACCTAGAATATATTACCATCCATTTCAGGGAACGCGAGTCAGCGTTTTTCTCAAATATCTGTCAGACTAATTATTTGATTGAAATGGTACTTTGACACAGTGTACAAAACAACTCCCGCTAATTTTTGGTAATATAGTGCCTTGTCAAATGGGGTTAGTTAAGACGTTTACTCTTGACTTTTAAAGGCAAAGTCGCATGAGTCAGAGGACTATTCTACACAATCGAACGTCTACTATCCCCCATCCCTTCCCTCCCACCCACCTCTCTCTCTCTCTCTCTCTCTCTCTCTCTCTCTCTCTCTCTCTCTCTCTCTCTCTCTCTTTATCGCTGTTTTTCTCATCTCTCCCCCAGGTACCACTCTGTAATTTACAATATGCAATAAAGTACCGTTTTCCATGATATTTTTCAATACCAGCAGGTAACTGGAGGGTTCATAATGAAAAGGATAGCGAAGTTTGATGTAACGACCATAATAATGGTTAGTTTTTCCCAACGTTTTCTGTCAATAGTATCCTTGGCGTGTTAGCGCAACAAGGGAAGTGTGGGAAAGTACGGTAAGACGGTCCAGAGCCTTCGAGGACGAGTACTGGTCCACGGATGGCATCGACAAACCTGTAGATCCCGTAATTATCAACATCGAGAGTGATAACGAGGATGACTTGTTCCTTGATAGTGACAAAGACTGTGACTAAAATTCCTGTGACATTCTGTTGTTTGCATCACTTTTCAGCCTATAACAATGCTTAATACACGGTAGAGAGAGAGGGAGAGAGAGAAATTTCATAATTCCTTTACCACTATATATAGTAGTGTTACTTATATACTGGGTTGTAGGTTAAACTGTGTGATTTAATTTTGGTTACCTTATCTCACCTGCTCGTAGTCAACACGTCGATACGAAGAGTAAAGGATTTACGAGACCGTGATAGTAGGCACATTATACTGGGTGAATAGGGTGAAGGTCATACGCTCTTTAACCAACCTACATTTATATAACTAAAGAAAATACAATAATAATTAAATGAACATAAAATACACAAAAACCTACTATTTATAACATCCAGTATTACTCAATATATAATATAATAGACAGGAAGGGGGGGTGGGGGTCGGAGATGGCGAGGCCAGGAAAGTGGGTTGAGGGAGGGATGAATAGAGGTAGGGAGGGACGGGATGGGGGTAACGGACGTTCTAATGCAAAGGTTGGCGATACTTGGCAACGCCTTTTAATTCAAGAATAAACGCCTTAACTAAAGCCATTTGAAAATGCACTATATTACCAAAAAATTACCGGGAGGTGTCTTGTACACTGTCAAAGTATCATTTCTATCAAATAATTAGTTTGAAAGATATTTGAGAAAAACGATGGCTCGCAGTCCCTGAAATGGATAGTAGGTATATATAAAATGTTGAACTGAGTAGCTAACAAATTGGTGTAAGGATGCCAGGATGGTGAAAAGGTTCTAAAGAAACAGGGGAGAAACAGTGTTGTCCTTGTATAAGGGTAAAGATGATACAGGAGATTGTAAAAAATGATAATGTATAAACGTTGCTTTTTATGTAGAGGATTGAGGATGTAAGATAGAAGACGGAGGGAGGGAATAATAGGGAAAGAACAGTGTGGATTTCTGTATGTCAGTTAGCCTAGGAAAACTTACGATTGATAGAGAGGCAATGTGGAGGGCGTTCCGATAGTTTCGTTAAGAGCGGTATATAAGACGAGTTGCGGAGAGTGATGAAAAATTTTTGTGATGGAAATAAAGTGTGTATGTGCTTGTGTATGCGAGTGCTATAATATGTAAGCGGGAGAGTGACTGGTGTAGCGTAAAAATCGGCTGAGACAAGATTGTGCTATGCTGCTGTGGATGTTTAATGTCTGTGTGGATGGGCGATGCTGGAAGTCAAAATGGATTTTGGAATGGTTGATGTTTGCAGTTGATATACAGTGCTGATTGAGGACAGAGAGGAGGCATTATCAGAGATAGTAAAAGAATATGAAAGTATTTTTAGGAGAAAGTTGAGAGCGAATATCACTCAGGATACGATTGCGACGGTAAATGGGAACTTGAAGGGAAAAATAATGAATGCTGGTATGGAAGGTGGGAAATGTAAGAAGTAAATTCCGTATTTTTTGGGAGTAACCTTATTGCATGATGCCTATGTAACCCAAGGCTGGAATTTATGAATGTAAAGTAAAGGTATAAAACGATGGAATCCGTAAAGATGAATGATTCTTGTATTATATGTCCTTCAACAAATATTTTAAGGGTAAGAAACGAGGCGATAGGCAGTGGTAAAAAAACTTGCTAGTGTAAAAGGAATATTCTTAGTACTTTGATATCGCTCATTCTTGTGGAAAGGTGGGTAAAGAATATGCAATCTGGATGTCTACGAAGGAAATAGGAGAGGAAAATGATCGAAGAAAAGAACTCGAGTTTGCATATTCGTAAATACGGTTGATTAGATCCAGAGTATCATAGAAGAGATGATCGTCAAGTAGAAAAATACTCAACAGATTTAGGCTCTTCGCATTTCCCTGTCGCTGTTATATATATATATATATATATATATATATATATATATATATATATATATATATATATATATATATATATATATATATATATATATATATATATAGAGAGAGAGAGAGAGAGAGAGAGAGAGAGAGAGAGAGAGAGAGAGAGATTTTTTATACGTAAAATTTAGTGTAAAGTAAGAGTTGCTCCTTCAAAAAAAAAAATTTATGATGGTAAGTTTTGGGGGGAAATTAAGAATTCCTCCCATTTAATCCAAATAAATGTAAATTTACCCACCAAAGATTTAAACGAAGTTTCTTCATGTGTTACAAGTATACAAGAATTATCAGTGTCATAGTTGTTCAGAAAGAGAGAGAGAGAGAGAGAGAGAGAGAGAGAGAGAGAGAGAGAGAGAGAGAGAATGTCTCTGTAAAGTGAAAGTTGTATAAAAAGTTTCAGCAGTTAAAAGTGAACGGAGGAGGATCGTTTTCACTTGACAATAGATTCTCACCCACCCACTTTCTCTCTCTCTCTCTCTCTCTCTCTCTCTCTCTCTCTCTCTCTCTCTCTCTCTCTCTCTTGTTGATACAGTATTTGTGTATGATAATATAATTGAATATTATATGCTCTAACAAAAAAAAAAGCCAGTTAACAACTTGTTATTTAGGTATGGCCATCTTTACTTAGTGAGTAATTAAGCAATTCTTTGGCAAAATAATGTTCTTACAATTGTTAGCTAGTAAAATATTTCCATGAATTAAAATTTCCAGGGTGTAATAATTCTACAGTTATAGTTATCAAAGGCATTAATTACTACACTAAGTAAAGATGGGCATTTTTGTCAACAGAGTACACAATATTATCACAAATGTATGCAAAGCTTTTGTTACTTATCTTTTGTTGAATGTAGAGAGAGAGAGATTAAAACTGAAGAGAGAGAAGGTTTGACTTATCTTTTTGTTGAATGTAAATTATTGAAACTGAAGAGAAGGTTTGAGATAGAGAGAGAGAGAGAGAGAGAGAGAGAGAGAGAGAGAGAGAGAGAGAGAAGGATGGGTGTTGTTAGATTCACAAGGGCAGACATAGAAGATAGATAAAAGTAGTGAGGCCGATAAAGTGCAAAGAGAAGCAAAACAAGGCAGGGCAATGGCCAGAGCTGAAATACAGTAGATAGATACGCAGACAAAATATTGAGGGTCAAAGACAAACAAACAGACATAAGCATAGTGAGAGAGAGAGAGAGAGAGAGAGAGAGAGAGAGAGAGAGAGAGAGAGAGAGAGAGAGAGAGAGAGTAATTAGAACACTTCAGCCAATCTACAGAGACAACTCTCCGATATATTTCGTTAGTTAATTGATTAAATTGTGGATGCAGCCTCTTCATATTTTGGTGTCAAATACTCCATTGCTAAAAGTCCAATTCTCTGGACACCTCCAAACTTCAGTGCTTCAATGAATAATTATTATTGTGTCCTTTTCAAAGGGGAATTTGTAGCACCTAAGCTCACTAAAACCGTTTCAGTTTGCTATTAGTACTATTTTTGCGAAAGGAAATTGTGGTAATGGACTTGGCAAGTGTAACAGATCGACATCATACAAAGCAGTTGAAATAAATCTTGAACTACGGTTGAATGGAGTGAGTCTTTGATACGAAGATCTTATGCAGTTCACTTCAGCTGTTCAGTCATCAGTCTCATTACACGCTTAATCTGTAAGAAGCAAATTATCTCTGCTTTCATTTCCTTAAGACTTTTCTTCTTCTTCTTCTTCTTCTTCTTCTTCTTCTTCTTCTTCTTCTTCTTCTTCTTCTTCTTCTTCTTCCATCTTGCTTTGCTAAATCAACTCTATTTCGGAAAGAAAGTATTTCGGTTTTTCTCTCTTACCAAGGGAGGCTTGTGGCATGTTTTGCAATTTCCCAAGCATAATCTGGGTGCAGTGATTGGATGGAGCCTTTTCTTTCTCGGGCGAGGAACTTTCCCCCCCTCAAAAAAGGTTTATTTCGCTCTAAATTGCCAAACTGGAAAGCGAGCAACGCACTTAACAAAGTTGATATATGTTAGTACATTATTTTGAATTTTTTTTTTGCGGCGTTTTAGCCAAACAATTTCATCGTAGAAGCAGAAGTTTTTTGTATGAAATGATTTTCATAGTGTACAGCATTCTTTTGGTTCCACAAAAGAAACGCGCGCTTGCTCCATATTAATATATATATATATATATATATATATATATATATATATATATATATATATATATATGTGTGTGTGTGTGTGTGTGTGTGTGTAATATATATATATATATATATATATATATATATATATATATATATATATATATATATATATATATATATATATATGATCAAGGCCTAGAAAATACAAGGTCTTCTCACGGCTGACCCAAAATTGGAATCTAATGCGCAGAGGGAGGTCTGACGTCACGCGGTCTACTCATTGTCCTTGGTGACCTTGTTTACAAACAAACAGAGCGTGGACCTTGCTTCCACATATTTGATATCGATACTGTTCGTAATAGCGGCTTTATATTTCTCTCTCTTGCTGCATTTGTGACAGTTTAAGCAATATGCCCAACTCTTGTGCAGTAAACGGATACTTTGAAAACAGGAAAAAAAAAATAAGGATCTAATTCTTCATTGATTTCCTATGGACGACGAGTGTAGTGTCGCAAACAGATGGAGTTATGATAAAGGCACAGGCGCTTTATATGAACCTAGATCAAAAGTGTAGTGGGTAAAGGTCAGATCTTGGAAACAACTGATTTATTATAATTTCGACACCGATTTAACTAAAATATTCCTTTTTGAATTGCTTATTAAGATAACAGTAGCTGGATTCCTATAGTTGGTATGGTTAATGACTTGGCGCAACAAATACAAGGTTATGGAATTGGATAGGCATTGGCATAATTAATCGATCATTTGTTAACCCTGCGGATAATTGCTGGGAAATACATATATTTACCGATGCTCCTCACTTGATAATACTCATCAGAAACACTTTCTTGGACCATGGATCTATGTTGTCGGACTGTAGGACTAGGACTGCTCGCAGTGAGTAAGGAAACTAATTATGAAAAGTAAGAGTGATCTAATGGCAGTTCATAAACTATTTGAAAAGCATGTTAGTGTTACAGGTATGACAGTGAAATTAGCGGTACAGATACCCTACCACTTACAAAAATCTCAAAACATTTCGGAGAAAAAAGTCTGGTTGTGGATAGGCACTGGGAGAGTACAAGCCAGTTCATTGCCTTGTTGATTTATTCAATTCTCGAGTGCCTTTAGACGGGTTAGGAAACCAAAATAAAACGTTGCAAGATATGATTCACCTATCTAGAACAATGAAAACTCTGGGAGGCAAAAGACTTTACTCCTTCCACAAAGGCCTTGTGATATCTTCCAAATCTCTACCGAACTTGCTGGGGATGTTGATGAAAAATTTGCCATGTCAGACATTTTGACTCGTAGGTTGAGTCAAAATGGACGGGAGCACTTTGTTTGTTGTATACGGCAAATGGGTGGATGTCATCAGCACCCATCACCTGGTAAATTTGAGCACAGTGTCAGAGCCCATCTCATGGGAAAAGAGAACACAAAATACAATGTAGAAATTTGTGAAAGCAATAATATGAATGAGGCCTCAGTTTCCAACTTGACAACTAAAGAAAGCACTTCTTACGAGGCTGAAGAAACCTCTCTTCAGAAAGAGTTAAGCTTATCAGCAATACTGCTCTGTTTGGCAATGCAGGAATTACAAAAATGACAAAGACAAAGCTGTTAAAGAAGAAGCATTAGAAGGTGCTGTGGAAGAAGGCGGCTTGCAATACGCGGGTGGTTTTATAGCCCGTAAGTTCCCGAGTATGACTTTTTAGGAACTAAAGCAATAGGAAGAGATGCCACATGGATTGGCACTGTAAGTAGAACAAACGAGAAGCTAATGAAACCTCGACCCAAATTTTTGCAGTATTTGAAATCGATGGAAAAGATGTTTATTTGTTATCATGGGGAAAAATACCTGAAGTCAGGAAAAGGTACGATAGCAAAAAATTAATCTTGTTTCCGCGTTGTCTCTCTTTAATTTTAGAAATTATGATTCATTCTTTTAGGAAAATAAAACACATATTGACCATGTTCATTTCTATATATGTATATTCATCCCAATAATTAAAACAACTTTTTAAAAACGAAAAACTTAAGTGTTTTTCACAATTATATGAAACTCGCATTCTTAAATACATATACTGTATACATAAGGTTAACAATTAAGTTACCAGCTTTTTTATTTTGTTTGCCACTCTGTAAACAAAATAAAAAAGTTGGTAACTTAATTGTTAACCTTATGTATATATGTATTTAAGAATGCGAGTTTTATATAATTGTGAAAAACACTTAAGTTTTTCGTTTTTAAACAGTTGCTTTAATTATTGGGATGAATATGCATATATAGAAATGAATATGGTCAATATGTGTTTTATTTTCCTAAAAGAATGAATCATAATTTCTAAAATTAAAGAGAGACAACGCGGAAACAAGATTAAAATTTCCCTGTTTGCATAGAACTTGGGCAGAGTAGAAAGCAAGTGACCGCGTGACGTCACGTGTTTAACACCCCCCCCCCCCCGCGCCCATAATCCCGAGCGTGAGAAGGCCTTGTATTCTCTAGACCTTGTATATGATAAGAGCATCACCCTGGCAAAGATTCGAACGTAAACCTTTTTACCGGTTGATTTCGATTCTGCTGCACACATTTCAATTGAGTTCAGGTTTTACGCTTAGTATCGAAATACACGTATCTCAACTATAAAACTGATCCTGCTTCAACTATTAAAGATAAGTGCTGAGTTTGTAATACTTGACTGTTTGTGACGGTTCTGTCACTAATTGACGCATGATGTTTTTATATACTTAAATATTAAGCCACTAACGTCGACTAATATCGATTTAATTTTACCTTGGGAATAACTTCCTCTCAGATGAAATAATGTATGGCGAGTGCACCTACCCTGGCCAGGATACGTATTTGCTCCTGTACTGCAGAATAACAATGAATTAAAAATTCGGCTATCAATATAAGTTGCTTTCTGTACTTATTCCTGTTGAATTCAGATTCTAAAATAGAAATACATCTATCTCCACCATGATAGTTAATTGCCAGATTGTGACACTTGGCTGTTCGTAATAGTTTTGTCATTGGATCACTCGTAAATTTTTCTATATTCTCAAATATTGAGCAACAAATACCCTTTACTATCGAATTCCCTTTGCATTTACGGACAATTCACACCCGCTGGGGGTTATATATTACTTCATTAATCTTCTCAGGATTTCAAAAGTCACTGCATGAAATGTGTGCACGAGTCTAATACAGTTTGATGTTTGGGAGTACACTTTTGTGCCCTACTTGTAATTTTGGTTTTTGTACCACTGTTACACCATATTTTTTCTATAATGTACAGTATATCGTTATTGGCCAATCCATTATTAACAAGGACTTGGCCTTTAATCTTTGTGACTGGCATTCCAGCTAGAGCAGTGCATTAGTACATTACTGAAGCATATTGACATCCTGCCATGTAGGCACCTTCTTGGGTACTCGGTATATCCATTGAGGCAGAGGCTTGAATGGAAATAACAATTTAGATTAAACTTTCATTTGGGATCTCTCTTCTTTCTTGGTCATGTGAATGTCCAAGAAGGGAAGCTTATTGTTGACACTGAACTAGAGGTTCAAGTTAAGCGCAGGCTCTTCAGTGGTCTTGAAGTAGAAGGTGAGGTTGAGCTCAGACTCTGCAATAAATGCTCCACACAAACCTTATAGTTCTGTTAAGTATCCAGTTGAAGGTATCATTCATGTACCGCAACAGTAAGGTGACCCTTGAGTAGGTAAATTTGTCTCTTGAGGGTAATGTATTTATTCCCTGGTAAGTTCTTTGTTACACTGCAGTTTTAAAAGCAGTTCATATTTATCAGGAGAATTCATTCACAATTTGTGTGAAAGACTGTGCTACGCAAAGGTGATGTTTTCTCCCTCCCCCCATTCCAGATTAGCAGACAATATATATCCAGATCGAGATGTGAGAATTCAGCCATTTATACTCTCATCAGTGGTTCTTGTATCAAAATTCGCAGAGGGCACATGTGGATGAACCCCTGAGAAGCAAAACTTGCACAACATTAGCTGCTCAATACAGCTACACATATTGTTCATCAGCAGTGTATTCAGCCACCCTATACGCTGTTTGACTATCACCTACCTTTCCTTCACTCTGCGTGTCCTAGATATTGTTCCTTCATTTCCAGTACCTCTTTCCACCCCATCTGTCAAACCAATTCCAGGTCTTTCCAGAAATGTCTGCTCTTTTCAAAAACCTATTGTCCACCATTCTTTTCACATGGTCAAAACATCTCAAAATACTCTAATCTATCTCTTATCATACATTAACCTTTATACCATTTCTACATATCTGCAATATTCAACCTATCATTCTTACACCACAGTTACTATTCATATTAACAACTTCGACTACCACGAAGGAGAATTTATCAATAATCCCTTCATACATACCCCCTAAGATTTCATAGACAAGAATACTCTTCCTAATCTTTTGCACACTCTCTGGTCCCTTTCTTGCTTTGGTTATTCTGTCGCTTGCCTCGCCTATCATTTACTCCAAATATTTATAGAAGTAAACTGCTTCTGTTCTCCACTAACTGTAGTGAGATTCATTCCCTCATTATCATGTTCTCAATTTACCCTTTTATCATTACTCTTGCTTATACTCAACTTTTTTTTTTAACACTGTCAAACTCTCCTGCTAATTTCTGCAGTTTCTCTTCACTGTCCCCAGCTATCACTTAGTTATCTGGAGTCATCCATCCCCCACTCCATTTATGACTCATTCCTATCCCATTCCCTGGCTCTTGAGATCACTTCATCTATAAAGATATGGGACAGCTACACCCTTGTCTCAGAGCCATTCATATACCAAGCCAGACACTATTCTAACTACTTATTCTGGTGCATGCTTCACTTCCAATCTAAGGACATTTTAATTGCTCTTAGAAAAGCATCTTCCCTATATTCTCAACAATCACAAATTGCTTCTCTGTTAATTCTGAAGTAAGTTCTGTATAGATCCATATGTGCCACTTGTAGCTTTTCCTCTTTTCAAACTTTTCACACAGCGTTATATTAGCAACACTCAGTCCACTTACCTTCCTGTTTGATTAAACACACACTGCTCTCTCCTCATAAGTTCCGCTGCTCTATACCTTAGTTTGTCAAACAAGGTCCTACCATACACCTGCATTGGTATGTTATGTAACCTTATGGCCCAGTATTAAAGTTACCCCTGTATAATCTATCACATAGACAGTACTCTTTGAACTCTGATTCAGATGTCTTGTGCGTCGTTTTACAACCTTCCAAATTTCTCTATTATTATCCTTTTAGTATTCTTTGTTTTGTGTCTTATTTTAGGTGACACAGCCACACTGTCCCTTATATATCATTGTACTGAGCAGCATGAGAAGTGTGCGTATATATATATATATATATATATATATATATATATATATATATATATATATATATATATATATATATATATATATATATATACATATATATATATACATATACATATATACATATATATATATATCCATATATATATATATATATATATATATATATATATATATATATATATATATATATATATATATATATATATATATATATATATATATATATGTATATGTGTGTGTGTGTGTGTGTGTGTGTGTGTGTGTACGTGTACGTCCGTGGACGCTACACTACATAGACTTCCCGTTGAATTTCTAACTCCTATACATAATCGCCAGAATGAATCTTGCAGGGTCTTCATTTACTTCAGTGAGTTTCCTTAATCAGATTTTTACGTATGAATAATTTCCAAGACGGTCTTGAGGAATTCCAATGATATGCATTTCTAGTTTTAAATCTTAATATTCTGGATTTCAAGGAACCAACTTTTGTAGTTTTTAGTTGAAAAGAAGTATTGCGTCTTTGGTATGGAAAAAATAAGCGACTGGATATATAAACCATATGTTGTCGTTACTAATGTTGTTATTATTATTGTGCAGATATTTAAAGGGGTGATGCTTAAAAAACTATGTTAACTTTTATAGTAAGATTCCACCTGCAAAGTTATAAAAAAAAGAGAAAATTAAAAGAAATTTTGTATATATAATGAAATGAAGGCAAAATATACGAAGGAGATACATTAAAATGATTTTATGTTTATCCGTTCCTTAATGTTCAAACCCCAGTCGTTACACCGTCTAATTTACTTTTTTAAGGCCCACAAATAAGAGAAGCCAGGCTTCTTCATAACGTACAAAAATATTCCATTTAAGTATTTGAAATTTCATGATTTTATAATTCTAACAAGAGGATGTGTGTGTGTGTGTAGGTTTGTAGGCTTTAGGTGTCGTATTTTTTGGGGAGAGGGAAATACAGTGGAATCAGAGTCTAATTCGAGGGCTTTATTTGGTGCTAAAACCTAAATCAATCTTACTCACCGATTGGCAGTGGCTCCTTCACTGAAAGCAAAGTAGAGAAAGTGGCATAGCATATTATTCCGCACAACAACGGCAGCTACACTACTATGTAATTTGATATAACAGGAGACGTCTGTGTCGTCATATTGCGAACAGAGAGTGTCATCACTTGTAACAGAATATTCTAGATGCGTGATACTTTTACGCTACCCAATAGCTGTGAGAAATTGAAGGGTTTTTCCTTCTGCGGATTTTTTCAGGTACTCTCGGGTTATCTTGCCCATAATCTCCATTAGCAGGATAGAAAGATTATACCCCTTCGGTGGTTTACATTGTATTGCAAGTTTTTAGGCACTGTGTTTCAGGGTATTTTGGGGTCCCATACAGTTCCACCAACTTGGCTGTTCCATGGCATTAGCGTCAGTGACTCTGGTGGTTGCAAAGGCAGATCATTTACAGTTGATCAGTTCCATTGCCAGTAAAAAAAAAATTTCGATGTCGTGATACCGAGGAGGTCTCTCATAGCACCACAATGAAAAATTTCGTACTAGCAATGGCACCAATTGATTGTAAATGATCTGCCTTTACAACAACTGCATTCACTGATGCTAATGCTATGGAATAAGCAAAGATGCTGAAACTTTGGCACATTCTTGTAGTGACACTGCAGGTTCCACATGCTTTAGTAACAATTACAGGAATCCAAGAAGTGTCCCTTTGGAATTTTGTTGCTTCGTTGGTATATTTCCCTTTTGCTTGATGAGGTAATGGGAGAAAAAGCATGCTGATTTTATTGCATCCATAATTTAACATTGTATCTTTATGCTGCTGAAGAAATTGTTCTTACGGGTAGCGAAGACTATGTGAGTGATTGTCTGAAATAGTGAATTATTCATTCAGTAGTTCCATATGTCAAAGGATGATATGGGGCTTCTTTTTGGTGTGGTATGCCTTGTTTCCCACAACACTGGAACACTTCTGACTTTGTCTGTTGCTAGAACATGATGGTAACCAAAGTGCACAGTCTTATTGTGGAAGATATAGTGATACTTTTGTAGTTGAATTCATAATTTCCAGAAAGTTAACTCTATGATCCAAGTGTTGACAGCTCTAAGGTTTTTCAGATAATGTCTGTGGATGATTGAATGGTGTATCTGGCTTGGTTTGGAATGGTATACAAATCAGGAGCTACTGGATGCCTATGATATTTCCTGTTAACTAAATTTCTATGAAAGCCAACTGCTTCATTCTTTGCCTACTGAATTAATCTGTACGCCAAAAGCTGTTGAGCTTCATATACCTGGGGAAATCGTAAGCAGAATCATAATTACATCCATGGGTCACATTACACAAGTTGTCCAGTTTCTTGGAAACTCCCCTTCGACGTGGGACCACCTTGACATGGTGAGGGGGCTCTTGAACCCCTGGAATTTGTTTCTGGGTTTGAGTCCAAGAGCCCCATATATCATTATGTATTACTTTGGGTTTATTTTTGTGGAATTTTCTACTTTCGGCAAAGTTTAATGGACCTGTTGAATAGGAAAAGGTATCATAGCTGGGACGGGGTTTATATCCGAAGCTAAATGGTGGGAGCTGTGGTTGGAACACAACTACCCGAAAATGTTTGGACCTGAGAGACATCAGATTAACAACTCAAGGGCGGAACTATTCTGCAGAGTTGGGCCAAGGATCCCAAGGGTGGTCTAGTTCTGGGGATAGGACTCTCGGCATTCTATCCGGTTTGTCCATAATATGATTAGGATGGGGATGATTGCATTTTCTTGTAATACTCTCAGTCTCAACAAGCGTGCTTGGCTTACAATTGGGCCACCATAATTTTGTTGTGCCATCCCTTGTGGGTTAGGGTAGGGGGCGGACATGTGGGAGTCAGCTCTCGCTTGTGCCACTGATGGAAGACTAAACTCCATGAAAGGGTGCTGATATTTTTTTAAGGTTTTCAGGTCTACTTAATTTGTTTTTATGATATTCGATCGTTATGAGTAGTAGCATTAAAGAATGAAGTACCCTTGGACCCTCTTGGAGCAGATGATGACCTCTGTACCCTCCTCTGACAACCTGTTTAATTACGCTGGAACCCTGTGCTCCAGGACGGAGCAAAGGGAAATTGACCAGAAATGTGTGTGGAATAGGACTAGGGATATTTGAAACCTCTTATAAGTATTTGACCTTTAACCTGGAAGATTCTAATTGTGATATTTTAATGTATACAGAGACATTGTGAAGTGTTGCGCCCGAGAGCCTAAGATATCATTTGAAGGTCGAGGAAGTCTGACAGTAGAATCGGCCTCAGTAAAAAGAAAGAAAAAAAAGGTGAAAAATTAAAAGCATTATCGCATCTTGGAGGAGTTAAAGTAGACTGCCAAGTACACGCTTTCTGTTATCACACTGAGGGAATGATATTTGCACCCCAACTGATGACGCACTCAGAAGAGAAGCTGGTAAAAGAATTAAAGGATTAAGGTGTAATTAGAGCTGAAAGAATGAAGATAATTAGTGGAACCTTAGTTCCACTTGCACAGTTAATTATTACATTGTGGAGAGAATCACCCATCTTCTTCACAGAATTGTGATGTGTACATCATGGAAAAGGAGATACAGACATTAAGTAAAAGTGAACTCTAAAATAAAAAAAAAAAGTTCCCGTATTTATGATGATATTCGCGAAATAGTGAGGCAATTGAAACCAGGTTTGCTGAAGCTCAGTAATTATTTTACAAGATTACAGGAGGCTGTCATTTCGGATATTTAAATCTACTGACACGCATCAGAAGAACCTTGGGAATTCGTCTTCCGCGTTTGTCTTCTTGTCTATCTCTCCAATGCTCCTAAAATCAGAGGAGACGAAGAGAGACAGAAAGTGTGGCGAAGGAAGCATATGACGGTTTAGGGGTGTTTCTTAACAATAGCTCCTCTGCTTAAAAAGGGTCATCGAGAATGGTCGTATGCCTGAAGTTATACAAATTAAGGATGTCCGTAATTCCGCGGTATTGAAGTAATTTACTTATACTGCTCTCATTGTGTCAAGAAGATGTTTTAAGTAAATTATATTTCCTGTAATGCTTAACATACTTTCTCATATTTTTTCTTTCATAATATAATGAACAAAAATTTATTACATTATATATCTATCTCTCTATCTATCTATATATATATATCTATCTATCTATCTATCTATATCTATCTATATCTATATCTATCTATCTATCTATCTATATATATATATATATATATATATATATATATATATATATATATGTATATATATATATATATATATATATATATATATATATATATATATATATATAGTATAAAATATATATAGTAAAACCTTGGCAATCCTTCTCCGAATTTGGATAATCATGGCAAATTATAAATTACGAGAGGGTTTTACTTGGATACTTTCCAGAATATGGGATTCGGAAGGATAGCTTTTAAAATTTTTAATTTAATAGAATTATCTAAACAATAAAGTACATCAAATTATAATTTTTAAATGCCTGGAGAAAAGAATAGAGTACATTGTAAGTAATTTACAGAGTAAATTAAATGCTGTTAAAATTAATTTAAGTTAGCAATTAAAATTAATGGAATATGGTAGGCTTGCTAAAATCAAGTATGTTCGTGTTCAAAAGTGTCAAAAATTGGATACAATAAAACGGGAAGTAAAAGTGATAAAATTATTATTAAAGGTTATTAGGATTATTTGTTTACATGCAATCAGCTGATTTGTTTATACGATTATTTTTTCTAATTATTAAATGAATAATGAAATTGTTGCATTTCAGTTTTAATGCAGTTAGGACTTTATTCTGTAATTACTGCATACTGGTTCGTTAGGCGAAACAATGATTACTTGAGGTTAAACACCTTAGGCTGTCGATGTGTTTTGTGTGATTATCGTTATGAAGATTCATCAGACAGATTTACATAGCTCGTCGTTTAATGGCATAAGCTAATAAAGCAATAAAGTACTCCAACGTGTAATGATGAAACATATTAGAATAATTCACTAAAGCTACAGCTAATGAAAAGTTAGAAGTTTAAAGGGAATTTGGTTGTTGTCTCAGCTTTTGTCTTTCAAATTATTTTAAATAGGTAAACATTAAAATAAAATAAAAAATATGATTTGATGCATTAAACAGAAGCTCCGTATAGCAGAAGGCAATAAAAATCAAGATGTAGAAGTTTGTATTAAAAGAATCGTAAATAAAATATTTTTATTTATATCCATAAAGTGATTCTTCCGTACAATCATTGTCATGAAAAATATTCGGAGTATACCAAATATTTGTGCTATCGAAAAAGAGATTAGTTGGCTCCGTTTCTCAAGAATGGATTTGCATGCAAAAGAAGAATACAGAATTGTTCAAAATTTGCGTGTGATTATAGAACCCTTGCCAATGACCTTATTCGGGGATGGAGGGTGGGGGTCCATAGTCCTAGAACTACTCACATTGAGTAGTTGAGCATCAATAGGGTTAGACATTATACGCGTAATTTGCACCTTGCAGTATTATAATAAAATCTCTGTTAATTTAGAGAAATAGTAACCACAGGCTTGTACTCCGGAGAGGGGATAGATGCAAAAATGCATCATCTACTTATGCAACAGGCTTGTCTTCAAGACCAAAACACGTATCGGATGTATATAATACACAAAGTAATGGGCCAAGAACACTACAGTGAGGAACACCAGAGATCACATTTTTGTCGTTTCTATAGTACCCATCAACAAGCCTTTGCAGCCATTTCTTTTGGAATTCAATAATACTAAGAAATGCTCTCCCAATTCCCATGCAAGTATAAATATACATTGGATATATATTAGAGATTCATTAGAATTACAACGGACTTAGATGGTGTTTATTTGTTGCATGGGGGAAAGTTTTATCTTCAGATTTGAACTATTCACTTTTAATATTGAGGTTAATAATAGCTGTGCTGATCTCAGTGATAAGTAAGCTTACTTTGATATGATAAGGGATTGTCAGTTTAATTAAAGCATTTCTTTCTTGTTTAATCTTAAACTTCATTATTCCAATTAACTGCTTTTCGGGCTTATCACATAAGAATGAAAAAGGATGGTATATTAATGATAATTTCTCATTAATGCAACCTTTATAACAAAAGGACATATTCATATTTTACATAACCCCAGACTGACCTACATTATAGCCTAATATATTCAGCTTTAGTGAGGATACGAAACATTATGATTTTGCTGGAAGTAAATTGCTAGAAATGTACGCAAAGAATCAACTTTATCCTTTTCTAACCATAGTGTGAAGAATAAGCTGGGAATTTTTTTATGAATATAAATATTGTAATATTGTGTTAACAATTAATATCATTTACCATTTAATAATGCTAGATAGAACAAAAGAAGTAGTATCATTGTCATAAACATGAAGGATGGTTTTCTCTCACTTATAAATAAACATCTGATTTTTCATGTCTTCCAGCATTTTGTGTTTAATTACGAAGCCAGTGGGCTAAGAGACCTAATGCCCTAAGCTAGGTAATGCATGGAGGAAAATTGATAAAAAAGGGGAGTAAGAATGTAGCTTAACCATGAAGGCAGCTTTATGCATGCTCCCAATAAGAATAAACCTTAGAAGAATCGAGAAGAGCAGAGTCAGGAAGTGAACTCCGAAACCGTGTAGTGAAAAACAAGAAATGGTCATGCCGTGTAACTTGGTTATTACCAGTTTATGCAGAGTTAATTTGAGAAGATGGGTGTTGTTGAGCCGAGGATGAATGCTTTCAAGGGAATGTCGAGCAAGTAGACAAGAGAAACACCCAGAATACGAGAATAATACTCCAATCAGAGACTAATAAGTTCATCATATGGCTATAATAACAGAGGTGAGACAATGAATTTATGATATTTAAACAGCACATCCATTTTTAGAGGTTGGTTTAAACTAGACAATTATAACTATCAAAAGATCATAAAAAATTGATTGAATTGAGAGGTTCAGTTAAGTTCTCTTAAATGATAAATCAAGAATTGAATGGACAAGGTGTAGCATAATTAGGAAGAGGCTTGTGTCTGGGAGGCACTGATTTTAAGTAAGTTATGGTACTTCCATTCCCATAATCACTCACCAATATAGGTAATATCTGAGGGTATAATATTTAAGATCAAGAGGCTTGGAAATGAATGAAGAAATATGGAGTGTTGAATTATCAGCAAAAGCATTAACAGAAGTAGACTGGAGAAGGTTACTGGTAAAGAGGAGGATAAAACTGGTATAAAGAAGAGAATCGTGAGTGACACCATCTGATACATTAAAGGATTCTAATGTCGCACTAAAAAAAAAATAACAAATATAAAGTGTCGAGATCAAAAGCTGGAAATAAGCTTGAGTAGTGTATAGGAAGTTTGTCCTACAGAACCCTAGTACCAGACTTCCAGACTTCATATGACGTGACTTGAAAATTTCAAAGGACAAAGATAAGTCTCTTACTTCCAAAGGAAGAAGCTAATTCAAGTGTTTAAGAAATTGAGAGTTGAATTAAGGTTTGAAAACTTTAGCAACAAAAGAAATGAAGGTCACAGAACAGTATTTGGAAGGATTGGAATGACAGTCATCCTTAAAGACTGTCTAGTCCAGAGTATGATTCCAAAAGGATGATTGATTAAGTACAGGATTTAACTACCAGTCAAAATAAGACAACAGAGCACATGAGGCTGGCATGCATATTCCATGAGGAATCGGGAAGGAATATGATCGAAGCCAGATGCCCGCTCAGTCTTTCAAGATGCAAGAACCAAACAGGCCTTTTGAGCAGGGAATTATTTAAGAGGAGAAAGGATTAGATAGGGGTAGCGTAGGAAGAACAAGAGCAGTAAAATATCACGGAAAATTCTGCGAAAACTTATATCTTTTAGCCTCAGTCATATTACTGTCCATTTAAGATTTCCCCAGACATACTGTACTGGATTTTTAAAATAAAAAACGTTCTTTTTTAAATGTGGATGTTTCTCTGTATCTATCTATCTATCTATCTATCTATCTATCTATCTATCTATCTATCTATCTATCTATCTATATATATATATATATATATATATATATACAGTTTATATATATATATATATATATATATATATATATATATATATATATATATATATATATATATATATACATATATACAGTATATATCTTTGTCTATATAGGTGTGCATGTTTTCGTTCGGATGCAATTTATATTTTTTTTAGAGCCCAAATACCAAAATATACATATTCAGTAAAGGTAACATTTCCTCTGCATTCCATAACGCCATCATAATCTCTGTTTCTTGTCTGTAAATGCTTTTGGATTTTTCTTAAACTCCTGTTGCATCCGGCATAACATAACACTTCCATCCATTTCAGTTAAAGGAAAAAGTCGAGTAATAACGTGGAAATTGCAGCATTATCTCAACTGTTTCTTTGAGCTCCCCATCTTTAAAAAGACAGCGTTTAGATTCATATATTGGCTTCCGACGTAAAGTTATTATGGCTAGTATAGCTGGCACGTTGATAAAAAGAATCAGAAGTTTTGAGTAATGTGTGTGTTATGTATTGACTTTCAACGCCTACGAAGATACACACATATGCGTATACACTTCTTGCACTTGTGCAAATAGACATTTAGGTTTTTGTATGTAAGTGGTTGAATAAACAAGCCAGGAAAGTTAGTTGCAAGTTTGTGGCATAATATGCTTGCTCATGACCATTGTTAGTAAAAGAATGGAAAAGTCATATCAAGAAATGCGAGAGTGCTGGAAAGATAGAGGTATTTTTCTGGCGTCGCGTGGAAGATAAACGGGATTGGAACATGTAGGCGGGTTCGATTACAGCTTATGGCGTAGTATGTTAATCCATGACTCAACTGTTACAGGATGTATTGCTGGTTTTGCTTAAATATTCATGTTTCCAAAGATATAAATAGATAGTTAGAAAATTTAACTTTGAAAGGAAAGCGAAGCCTCTTCAACGGCCCTTGCTTACAAGGCCGCATGAGTCCTTTGAGCGAAGTCATATCGTCAACAATATGTATATCATAAAACTGTTGAAGTTTCGTTGACCATAGAACTCGAAAATGAACGACGGTCAAGAGTTGATGTTTTGATGATGGCTGAAAATGATTTTGAAGGGGGAGATAAGCTCTGGTTTAACTAATATTTTTACGCCTTACTTTAATGAATACTAATGGTGATTAGCTTTGCAGCGAGACCCCTGTATTTTGATGTCAAACTTACTTGTACCTTATATGAACGGATATAAGTAGTAAGAGTAGCTTGGGAAAAGTGAAATATGTGGTAAATTTTGTAACCCATATATATCTTCAGGGAAAGCTTGCTTGTTTCGTGTCATTTATAATTCATGATTAGAAACGGTAAGATAATTCCGTTTCATGTATTGTTATTATTACAGGACGTAAGAATTAATTTGATATCTTCATGTTTGATGATAATAGTTATAATAACAACAACATTAATAAAACAAGTCAATATTCATCAACGTTTTTATCCGCATGTGCCATAAGAGACTCATTTGAATTCAGAACCAGCAAGTAAAGTGACGCTGAGCTTCTTTTCTAGATTAGAGCTGCGAAAGGCCTTAAAAGATCAAATTAATTTCAGTAAGTCGTTTGGCAATGGTGCCATAACTCGCATTAATTAAGTGCCCATTGTTCCTATTGCACTGCCGAAATTAGCACCTGTTCGCCTTTTCCCTTCGAGTGATTGATTCTGTTGACATTTTTAGCTCCTCTTATATGAAGCTGCAAAGCCAGAGATAGCAGAGGATCAGCCAAATGAACTTCGTTCCGAACTAATAGAAAAGGCGTCTGTTTTCATCCAGGGAAATCTCTTTCTCATCGTTGCGCCCTTTGGGTGAAAGAGAATAAGGGAAAATCTCCATTGAACAGGAAGGAATAAATTGTTGAGAGAATTGTTTACTTGTGTGGTCAAAGAGTTTATGAATCAGGGTAACGCTGTAGTAGAGTTATTTAAGTCTTAAAAAACGATTGAGCTAAAACAAAATGTTCGATTTACACCTTATGTGTTTACCTTTACATAATTACTTTAATTTTATTAGTCCTAGAATATGAATTACGTTAATTTTGTTAATCCATAATATGTCATCTGTAATTACTACAGGTAGGTTGGAAAGTTTTCCAAAAATTCTAATGGCACACATCACAAAAGACCTCTTTCGAGAGTATTCCATCGTAAAGCTATTAGTACATTTCCGTAAAAAAAAAATGAACGCCCTGATCTGTTTTTCGTTGTCCAGATGTCAGTTCCAGTTCCTCAATACTTCGTAACTACGTAGGTTTGTTGTTCAATATGTTATCAGACTCCTCATTAAGCTAAGCTAGGCTGGGATAGGATAGGAGTTTAACAGGGGAGGGTAAAGGATAGTGAGGAAGAAACTTATACTCTGTTTAGCAAAATTATGTTCAGAGAAAGAGAGGAATATAACCCTATTGTACACTCTTGTTACTTGATTTTTTTTTAGTTTTGCATTGCTTCTGTTACCACTTCTTGCTTGGATGTATTGCTTTCTTTTGCATATAGTTTCTCCTCTTCACATTTATGCCTTACTTAGATATTTTTTCATTATGATTAATTTTCATAAGGGCACTTATTGGCCTCAGGTTATTCTATGGCGAATTTGCAGTTATTTCTGTTTCCGTTGACATTTCTTATTATATGCGCAGTTTTCCTGAATTTCAGTTTTTCGAACTTCATTCGATGCCATGTTTTTAGTAATAACTGACAGTGCAGTTTTACTAGTCGGCAGGTTTTGGTTCATTCTTCACTCTGCATGGCCAGGACCATCAGTAAGGTCAATATTTACCCTCCGTATGGCAATTTTGAGGTCAGTTTCCGAATTATTGGCAAGTTCTTCCTGCTCTGTTGTGCACGCTGATGTTTATTTCATCGATATTACTGTCGTATTTTATGAATTTAGGGGAAGCTTCCATTCTGGAATTGTTGTAGTTTTTTAATACTGGTTTCTGACATTATACCGCATGATGTAATAGGACATTAAACTCTTGACTTACTAGACTGTTATTCAAGTATCCAATTAGCAACCTCAATTCTTTTAGGGAAGTTCATAGTATTAAATTTCTAATGGTATTTCTTCTTTATCTTTAAATTGGGTGAGTGCTTTTATTAACTTGAGAGGACTCAATTTGCCATTTGTTTTTATTCTACATTTATTGTTAATTATCTGTATTTTTCTCTCCGTCTTTAGTGATATGGCTGCGCTTATTGTGGAGTTTCTGGCATGTCCGCATATTGGACACTCAATCAGCACATAATATATTTTTGGCGCTCACGGGCTCGTGCAAAATTTTTATCAGTATTAATTCTGAATTTATTACATCAGAACTAAAAATGCAGGGTACACCTAAACATTTTTTGTATCACAAGAATTACTTTATTAAGAAATAAAAAAAAAAAAACCTTCTCGTATCACAGCAAGCCAATATAAATCTGCTCATTCTTTTTCTTTTTCGTTCTTTGCTTGACCAAAGAATTTCATGAAAGGCATCGGACGAGTAATGAATTTCGTCATACCAGGAATGAATTTCTCTCGTAAATATTACCATCTCTCTTCAGAGGATGTTTTCCTGAAGCAGTTAACAGATAGAAATTTTTCATGAAGAAAATGTTTATATGCAGGTAAACGTGAAACATGAAGCACTTGACCTGGATAAACTGTCACCGTAACGGAAGTTCGTTTAACACACGTTTAGTCGCATTTTAAATTAGTATTTCTTTTTCATTCAAGGTCACACGTGTTACATTTTACCTCAGAACGCATATTGTAAAGTCGTCTTTTTATATTGTAAGTTCGTGCTCATTGGAGATTGCTGGGTGGTATCAAATTCCGTAAAAAAAGAAATGGCATACTTCCTTCTTGCAGTTGTGAAGATGATTTAGCAGAATCAGTGCTATGAATCACAGTTTTTTTGCTTTGCCTAGCCACTTTAATGGGCTCATCACTATTTCTTTACACATATTTTGGTGCTGAGTTCATATTAACTTTATGTTCCTCAAAGTTTTTATTTTAAATATTGTCACCTTTGTGAACGATTGTATTATCCTAACATTTCTTTGTATATGCTATAGTAGATTGTTTTGATAATTATGTTTCTCTGTAATACTTAGTCTACGAGAAGTGAACTCCAAAGTTTAATTGTTTCAAAATAAACAAGAAAAAGCACAGCCCATACACAGTACTTGATGTCTTTTAAGTACGATGTAGTTGCAAAATTCTTATGTGTTACTGTTAGTTTTGGAGTGATGAGTTCAGGTGTAATATCAGTATTATATCGGTCGCTTAGATGTAGAAGATAGTACGAACTATTCATCAGTAAACAAGACGAGCCCATACAATAAAGCCTAACCTGCAAACGTTTGCGGACTGTGAAACTAGCCGATTCAGCTTAAGTGTTCACAACTTTGTTTTTTCTTTTGATGATGAATGTATATGCAAACACAAACTTGATATACTTGTATTTATGCCATTCTTAACCTTATTTAAACTTCTTAATTTCTTTTTCAGAATGGGCCGTGGCATATTTTGGTCTGGTAAGTGTTATATTGTTTGTTTTTTAAAACCAGTAACAGGTAAGGATTTTTTAGCTATTAGGATTTTCTCAAGAATAACATACCCTTTATTTTCTTAATCTAAAGAAGTCATAAAAAAAAATTCGCCTGAAAGAGAACTACAGTTTTAATGCAGTAGTACCGATTATTATGCGAAATCCAAAAGGTCCTATATAGAAAATTATCAAAACATTTCTTATGGCTTAATTTTGCTACTGTGGCTTTTCCGCTGGATAACCCTTTTCGTGATTGCGTCGACTTTTTTGGTGGTTGTTATCGTACGTGGAAGTTTTCCTTATTTTTTGCTAGTTTGAGCATATTATACAAATCCCTAAAAAACCATTTTTTAGGATAGTCGTAGACTCAATCTGTATAGATATGAATAGAAAAAGCAAAATATAGAATGAGCAATTCCTACTAAGCCTTATCTCTACTGCATCCAGCTTTCCTCCGCTGCCTGTCGAAATTCAAAAATTCATTCAGTTTTAATACGAAACTCTCCAGGAGGTTAATCAGTGGATGCTCAAGTATTCCCAAGCTTCTTGAAGGAGATTGTGTTCCGGTTTTTTATGCTTAATCACATCACGCTCGTTCAGTTTAGTACTAGCGCACTCGGTATCGGTAATTCAAATTATGAAAGGTGAAATATCTTCTACAAACTAGGGGGGCCTATTTATTTTGGACTTAACACATTTATCTTGTGATTAACACAGCAGGTTTCACGATAAATATTCACATACAGTAAATTAACTCATATACAGCCCTTTCAGATTCCGGTGATATCGATACTCATCACATGTAATTCATCCTCAGAATTATGTTGAAAATTTACTATAAAATACAAATACGCTTCATGACAATAACTCGAGCATGAAGTCATTACATATTTGTTGTTTGCGAGGGAGGCATAGTGCTCAGGAAATTGGTGTATACCCAGGGTATGTATATGTATGTATGTTTATATACATAATATATATATATATAGATATGTATGTATGTATTTATAATATATATATATATATATATATGTGTGTGTGTGTGTGTGTGTATACATATATATATGAGAGACTTCGTTGGATACTGAAGCTTTTTAACATAAATGTTTTTTGTGGTAATATAAGTTATAAGGTAATAAGAAAATTTCCAAATGATGTTCCTGGCCGCATATGTGAAATTCTTTGCAAAAACTGGGATAAAAAATAATATGAAACTTGAAAATCACCAGTACTACGAATCAAACAGCATCAGTATTCTGTAGAAACTGGGCGAATATCAAATGTATTATTTGTTCTTTTGAGAGATTTTAGTCATCTTATAAGCAGTAGTAAATTAAGGCTCTTAGTATGACGACCCAACTAATAATCTTATCATTGAATCTTCTTTCATTAAGTCAGACATAAGAAACATTTTAAACTTGAGTCTAGGACTTCTTTAAACTTTGTGTTTTTATAGTTCAAATAGCTATTTTAATAAATATATGGATAGAAAGTAGTGTATAGTTTTATACATGTTTTTTATGAGTGATTGTAAACTCACATTTTCAGTAGTTCTGCTTCACCTTGTTATCGAATATTTTCCATACCGCCCCTTGCCAATTAACCATTTTGCAGTTCTTTTTGCTTACGTTAACTTTTTTACCATTCTTCTCTACTGTCTCATTTTTACTCCAACGATGCTTGAATAAACGTGAAAGGGCGTAGTACTGAGCTTCCGCCTGTTATATTCCTTTGTTATTCTCATATACTATTATCAGCATGCATCGTTTATGTTTATTAAGAACGTGTATATACTGTATATATATATATATATATATATGTGTGTGTGTGTGTGTGTGTGTGTGTGTGTGTGTGTAACTGAATCACGAAAATATGGTACGTGATGAATATATAAATAAAGATAAAATCCAACTTAGCAGTCTGCTAAGTAAAGAACGTAAGTGTCGAAAGGCCTCGCAGCACTCCAGTGTTTCCGTTTCCTTCGTGGATTTTATCTTTATTTATATTTATGTATATATATATATATATATATATATATATATATATATATATATATATATATATATATATATATATATATACATACATATATATATATATATATATATATATATATATATATATATATATATATATATATATATATATATAAGTGAATGTTTGTATATTGATTGTCTACTATAGAAATCCGAGGCACTTGACACACCCAGACAAAATTCTGCACACGGCCTCTGTGTCACTCCAGAAAGGTTTTTAACTCAAAATCAAACCCCTACCCCGTGACAGACATACAAACACACACAAAGCAAATGAAATTTTCGTTTTTATGTCACTTTTTCCTTCAGTGGTACTGGATTAATTCTCATATTTTTCCTAACGCTCCACATTTTATTCCATGCGCTGTCAGACGTATAGTTAACCTTCAGCAATAAATCCATTTCCCCTATAAAATAAATTTTTTATCAGAATTTGCTTAAATTTTGATCATAATTTATGATCACTATTAATATAAGTGTCAAACAAATACCTCACTACTTGGTTTTATTGCTAAATTACATATTTTTGGCTTCGTTACAGAACAAATTTCGTAACTACGAGTATAAAGCAATGAACCCAAACCAGCAGTTACAAAGATTTATTTTAGTTGTTTCCTCATTCGCGCATGCGTAAAGCTGCTACTTCAACACGACATGCAAGATGTATGATGAAAGTATATCCTTTTTCTATATTAGTTCGAATGAGAATTTTCCCATTAATTTGATCGTTTATTCTTCGTTTTTACTTTCGGAATTATTATAACAACTATTTCGTAGCGTCTCGATGGCGTATATCGTTAAAAATTCGGTTTAAATGAGGTTTATGGGGTGTTTTGGGAACAACACTTCACTACATACCGAAGGCCGGTAGGTCGTCTGTTGTTGCACAAGAGACAGACCTTTTCCCCTCCCTTTTTTATTTATTGTCTTTGTTCTGTGGAGATACTTTTTTATTCTTTTCTGATAGAGGAACGTAACTTCCCCTCTCCCTTTCCTGCCCCTTTCTCTTCCCCTCACCCCAATTCCCCTTCCTTCTTCCCTTTTTTTCCCCTCCCATTCCTCCTCCCCTCCTCCCTCCCTTTCCCCTCCCCTCCATTTCCCCTCCCCTCCTTTCCCCCCTCCCCTCCCCTCCCCTCCCCCTCCCCCTCCTCTTCCCTCCCCTTCCTCCCCTCCTCTCCCCTACCTGTAGACCGTCATTCAGAGTTTTTCCCTGGCGGCGCCGGGTTGTTCAGCTATTATATATGTATATATATATTGTAAATCGCATTATTTATATATATATATATATTGTAAATATTATTTATACATATATATATATACTATATTATATTATATATATATATATATATATATATATATATATATATATATATATATATATATATATATATATATATATATATATATTATTTAAATGAAATTATTTGTAGAAACTGTCTTTTTATTTAGATTCTGAATCTGTCTATATTTCTTTTTCTTCGCAGGTAAGCTCCTCATGAGTAAAGAAAGAGTATTCACGTTTCCTTCCATTTGCATTTTACAATCGACGGACCGTTTCCTCGTCTTGGCGAAGTCTTCAGGACCAAATTACAAATTGACGTAAACAGAGTTTATCATAACAAGCGGCCATAAGTCCACATAATGTAATGAAAATTGTTTATGATAATTTGTAATTTAGTCCTGAAGATGCTGCCAATTAGGGAGAAAACGGTCTGTCAGCTATAAGAAGTAAAGGGAATAGCTTACACAAAAAGGGAATTTTAATTTTTATTTGCATCTGCCTGGGCTAGGATTCGAACCTGTGTATATTAATTTAAATACAGTGATAGACAGTTGACTTAATGCAATTGCGTATCAAGAGAGATATAGGTTGATTTTTACTTTGCTTTACCTTTACCTGTTTCTGAGGGTCGGATGCTTTTTGGCGCGGTTTTTTGGGCTCCAGATTTTTTGGCGACAAGTTTTTTGGCGCCCACACTTTTGGCGCACCATATTTTTTCACCAAAATAAGACTGAAAATATCAAGAGGATTACATTAAAATAAGAAGAAAATTCAAATCTTTTATTCGTGTCTATAACATACATACAAAAAGAATACATAATAGTAATGGTTAAAATTAAATAAACACACACACATATATATATATATATATATATATATATATATATATATATATATATATATATATATATATATATATATATATATATATATATATATATATATAAACGGGGATTAAACAGTAATTTAATGCATTTCATAATTGTGTGCTAAACCACGCAAGTATTCTAAAGGTTCCTTCTCATTAAACAGGCGCGTAATATTCAAAATTCGCTCATCAGCTTTCACATACTTGAGGAGTTTCTGTCTCGGAGCATGACCAGCAACCAATTGTTCATAATATACATCTCGACTCTTTTGAATTTTTCTAAGACCATCAATAAATTTCCATATTACTGGGTGATGGACTCTAATTCGGCGTATATTTTCCTATGTGCTGCCTCTGCATGATTATTAGTTCGGTCACTTCCAGCGATGGTTCGATTGTACTGGTTCCACATTTCGGGGGGGGGGGGGAGGACGGCGCCTGCCATTGCCTCTTCTCATTGGTCGTCCGACGTAATTATCCTCAAACCAGTTAAGTAAAGGTTGCAGTTCTTCTGGCAAGTCTTCTGATAGGGCATCAATGTAGTTATCCAAATGAGGAACAGGCACGAAGCATAAGGCTATGATCATCTTAGCTTTTAACGCAAAATCAGAGTTATTATTATATAAAACCTGGAGCCCAATTTGTTTAAGATGTTTATGCACGTTATGAGCTAAATGGAAGAAACATCCTTGTATTATCACTCCTGGAAAGCACTCTTCCATTGCCGAAATAGCTGCTTGTTCAAAGTCACATGATATTGTTGTTGGATTTAGTCCTGGGATTGCGTCATGAACTAACTGAAACATGCGAACATATGGTGCACGCCTTTTATTCGGTAATAAAGCATATAAAACTGGATGAACTCCTCCATGTCTCCTTCCCAGAATAACATATACCTGTGTAAATAATGGAGGAGCTAATTTGAATGTTCCATCACAATACACTCGTCAGAATCTCGTAAAAACACAGTCTAGCTCTGTCTTCCGAAAATTAAAATTCTTTCATCTGATCGACCACTGTCACCAATTAAAAAGTTTCATGCTCACCATTGTTTTTCATATAAAGTTTGTATTCATCTGGGATCACTAATTCACAAACATTGACAGGATTAGGAGGAGCGAGGCTCAACTGATTTCTCCTTCTCTTTATTATTTGCTTCATTAAATCTAAATTTGGAAGTGCTCCTTGAGCGGCTTGAGAAATATTCTCTGTACAAGAACTTATAATTACCGAAGGCTGATCTTGGCAGTCTTCAGCCCGACTCTTTAAACTAGTTTTAATAGCAGCTACTTCTACACTTGCTATTGAAGCACCATGAGAATGTTCATTTATTTCATTTATCACTTCATTGTCTTGGGTGTGGATACGGGCTTTGCACTCATTCTTATTTTCACATCTCCAAAACTTTGTACTAGGGTCCTTCTTGCTATGCTTATCGAACACATAAAGATATCCATTATGCGAATATTTGGGTTTATTTTTCTTACTTAGAATAAGTTCAGCCATTTCTGTAGATGGGTTCAACTCAACTATTCTTAAATTTTAACATGTAGGCGGTAGTAAAAAGCTGTTTCTGTACTGTGGAAATTGCTGTCAAGTTAAAGAGAAACAGATAGATAGATAGGCAGTTAAAGAGAAACAGATAGATAGGCAGTTACAGAGAAACAGATAAATAAGCAGTTAGTAGTAACAGGCAATTTCTATACTCTCAGAATATTTTTACCTGAGAGAGAGAGAGAGAGAGAGAGAGAGAGAATTATTTTCTTATTTTTGGCGCCAAAAAAATCGTCGCCAAAAAAACTCGTCGCCAAAAACCCTGGAGCCCAAAAAACGGCGCCAAATAGAACCATTCCGGTTTCTGATGTGTTCAGGTCTGTATTTAAAACTGAAATCCACTCATCTCCACCATGATGCGCGCGAGCGTGTGTATATATATATATATATATATATATATATATATATATATATATATATATATATATATATATATATATATATATATATAATATATATATATATATATATATAAATATATATATAATATCAGAAAATTCGAACTCTTTAATTAATTCGGAAATAATATATTTTCATATATGTTACCGAAGGGGAATTTTTAGTTGATAATAGTACGCCGTCCCACGGGACGGCGTACTTATTATCAACTAAAAATTCCCTTCGGTAACATATATGAAAATATATTATTTCCGAGGTAGAGCGAATTGATATTAAAGGACGTTTGTAGCTTTCTGATTGTATATGAATCACGGTGATGTGATAAAGTCATATATATATATATATATATATATATATATATATATATATATATATATATATATATATATATATATATATATATATATATATATATATATACTGCATATATACCCATGTTCTATATGAATGCGTTTAACGCTGCTTTTTTATATTAAAAATCCCGTTTAATGACCTTGTATCAAAAGAAAAGCCTTTCATTATTTTTCCCTTTTCCCTCCGAGCGTGAAGGAGACTACACTCCTCGTTCCCACTTCAAGGAAAGATGATAAGAAGATGGAATTCTAAATCAAATACTCTTTATTGAATCTTGAAAAATCACCTCACTGAATCTGAAATATATATTGCGTCTCGAAGCTGAATTTTTTTTTTTGGAGGGGCGAGGTGATACAGAATAGACAACATTTCTCTCCAAGGCTAAAGAAAGTGGATATGAAATAGCAACCCTCTGGGAGTTGAGGACGTTTTGATTGCTCGTCTGTTAAAAGTCCATTTCAAAGTTTCTTGATCCCACAATATAACTGTTGTTTAATGTTGCGACATTTAATTATATTTGATAGTTGTTGTAATAAGAAATACCATTGAAAATTATGTAATATTTTAATAATATAGCTGTGAAATTTTGCAACAAAATAAAGTATTTGTTTGTGAAATAATGTAATCTATCTGTACAATTCACAGCATTTATATGTAATCTACTTTACTGAATTCCTCTTACTCAGCGGTCTCACATAATGCTTAAGCCGACCCATCCCATTTCTCATGAGTCGTGACGTTTCATGCCTTGATTCGAAATCCCTCAGCTTTTGAGGCATTTATAATCTACTGTAAGTGCGTTGTTTCTTTGTTTTTGATGTTTTTAGCCAAAACATTTATAAATTTTTCAAATCACTGTATTGCTTTAGTTGCCATTTGGACAACCCTTAAAATATGTACATTTTACATATTTCATCTCAAATTAAATTTAGAACCATAAAGATATCATAATTGTCTTCTTTATGTGTTCCTTAAGCCCTTTGTTGGCCGAGTCGGTTGAGCGTCAGACTATCATTCGATGGGCTGGAGTTCAATTCCCGCGGCCGGCTGATGAAGAGTTAGAGGAATTTATTTCTGGTGATAGAAATTCATTTCTCGCTGTAATGTGGTTCGGATTCCACAATAAGCTGTAGATCCCGTTGCTAAGTAACCAGTTGGTTCTTAGCCACGTAAAATAAGTCTAATCCTTCGGGCCAGCCCTAGGAGAGCTGTTAATCAGCTCAGTGGTCTGGTAAAACTAAGGTATACTTATGTGTTCCTTTATTGGTAGGTTATAAAGGCAGCATTTTTTTATTTATGAATTTATTAATTTCGCCCTTATTATCAAAGTATCCTTAAGATCTGTCACTTTGCTAAGACGTGTAAAATGAAAATTGTAGAAAACAAGGTCATTGCAAAAAAAAAAAAAAAACTGCAGCCATGAGACACCACCACATAAAAAGTTAGCTATTGTAATAGTGAGAATAGGATGAAAAATATAGAGCATGTAAAGTCACGAAATATGTGAAAACTGTTTAATTATTGTTTAAAAAGGAAGTGCAGAAGTATAACAAAGGTGTGACAAAGATATAAGAAGTAATGAAACTGATGGTTAACCATGCGATTAATAGACCATTTTGAGGAGGTAAGCAACAGCCAATAGTAAAATTAAACTCACCCTTCCAGTCTCCCAAGTATAATACCGCAAATAACAGGATCAATTTTGGAGAAATAAAATAGGTAAGGAATGAAATAAAGAAATATAGGCTGAACTTTGTGGCCTTTTGTGAATCACGATACAAAGGAATAAGAAAAGAGAGAAAGGAAGGGGTAATGTGTTAAATTTTTTCCAGGAAGAGGATATGAAATCGGCATTGAAGGACTAGGCCTGATCTTAACGCAGATGCAGAAAGACAATGGCTGTCTGAGGGGTAGTGAACAGTAGATTACTGCTGGTAGGATGTATGAAAACAGTGCAATATGAGTATTTTAGTATACTATGCACCAACAGATGAACTCTCTGAAGAATGGAAAGACGAATTTGGTATGGAACTGCAGAATGTTATATAGACGAAATACCAGAACGAGATATGAGGATTGCTATTGTTAATATGACTAAAAAAGTTGATAGGAACAGTGAAGGTATGGAGGTTGAATGGTAAGGAAGTCTTGGAAGAGACACTGAGATATGGAGGATGTAACTGGGACTAGACTGAAAAAAAAAAAGGTGGAATTTATTTGGTTTTCCGCTGAGGATAGTTTGGTAATTGGAATTACATTTTCCAACAAGGGCATCCCTAAGTCATTTGGACATCTCTAGATGGCATTCATAGAAACCAGAAGGATGCAAGTAAAAAATACATAGGATCAAGAGAATAGAAAAAGAAAAGAAATACAGGCCATATAATGCAGGGGAAGGGAAAGTCGGCATTTTACCAGTGAGAGAGAAACTAAGCTTCCCAACGTCGAGAAATGACGTCTGTCTTACTTAAGGGTGCTCCTTCCCAGACGCTGCTGTGCGATAAATGATTTATTAAGAAGAGATTTCACCTTTCATCCTTCTTCATGGAAAGAAGAGATGGCTTCTTACTTGATATGAGGGAGAGAGAGATTTTAGCTTTCATCCTTTACAAGTCTATAGTTTTGGGTCTTAAATTTGTTAACAGAAGCTTTAATACTTACTGTAAAGAAGAAACCTGTTCAATAAAATTCCCATTTATTAACTCTCATCTTTTCTGAGACTGCAGTAAGTAGTATATACGTTCAAGATTGTGAGCATCTCAGTACCCTGTCTATCGACTGACTATTGCTCTCATCCTAGATAAAGCGAGGAAGTGAAATTACATGGCCTTCTGCCTGCGTAGACGAACACAACTTTCTTTGATAACATCGACCGTTACATGGAGGGTCTTTGATTGCCTGAGGCATCTCTTTAAACCAATGAGGTTCTTGTGTCTTTGAAGGGAAACTCGTCTTGGGAATAGAGATGGGGGGCGAGGGAGAAAGACAGAATACTTGTTATTTTCATTATTACCTTTGTTATCTCTGCTTTTTACTCTAGCCTTTCCGTATGTTTTATCTTTCGACGTTCCAATATTATTCCTTTTTTTATTTCTCCTTAACGTTCTGTAACAAGTCAGTCACTGTATCTTCGTTTCCACACGAATCTCTCTCTCTCTCTCTCTCTCTCTCTCTCTCTCTCTCTCTCTCTCTCTCAAATTATCTTTACTAAGTTTATTTGTTTGTTTTATTAAAAATCTTAGTTTCCTTATTTTTATATTGAAAGCGGTTTTGGTAGCTTTCTTTTGCCGTACTTTAATTATAAATCGTGGTTTTAGTATCTGCCTAAGTTATAAGTTCACCAGTCATCCTCGCCACCATTAACATAACCGTCACCATAAAATAAAGTTACCTCCCATATCAGAGCAAATTTTTCTATTGAAGAGGGTGAGCAGATTGAGAGGATTGTTAGTATCTATCAGATTTATAGTTATGAACACATTCAACTCAATGGGTACTCCAGTTATAAGAGAGAAAGACCATTTATTTGTGATAAGCTGACGACATATGTTAAAGGGCAAAAGAGAGGATAAAAGCATAATAATATTATAGTACACTGAGTGAGAAGAATCATGTAGTTATGAGATGAAGAAAAAAAAAGAAAGAAGCAAGGTTACTTGAGAGAGAGAGAGAGAGAGAGAGAGAGAGAGAGAGATGTGGTTAATAAGTCTGTCTATTTCTCTGTACAGGTGAATAAACGAATATGATTTTTGATTAAATGTACAACTTAAAACTGGCTTCATTTAATATCCACCTTATTAAGAAAGTCAAAAAGTCTTTCGACTTCTGACTCAGATTTTTTAACAATTAAATGCTTGGGTCCATAAGGTTCTTGTGTAAAGGCGTAAGGTTTAGAAAGTAGACAGAATTTACTACGGCGTACAATAACTATATACCTCTGCCATCGTCGAATGACCTCCATCTGGAAATTAAATTGCTCAGAGATTTTCAGTACGAACAAAATGATTTCAAAATTTGTGTGGCATTTCGTTCTCAGAGAAGAAAATCTGGACGAAAGGATTTTTTTGCGTTAGCCTTATAACCCTTACAATATATGTACTTTCATTTATACGCTCTGAAAGGTATTCCCATTACATTTTTTTGTGGGTGTTGATTAGCTCAAGACTTTTTTTATCTTTCCATATTCATTTAATTTTTTTTTTCGATTTGAGATCAGAGAAACTTAACAAGGCTGAATAAATTGAATTCTGGGATGAGAGAGATTAAAGTGGTGAGAGTTTCAGTTAGCGTTTTCCGTTAACTGTTGAAAATGACATAAAAGTATGAAAGACATATTTCCGAAACGAATATTGATGAAAGGAAAGAAATTTCTTGTGTGGGATATTATATTGTCATACACTCTTGGAGCGAAAAAGTAAGAATAAAAAAAAAGAAAATAATCGTTTTCAAGGAGAAAAGCCAGTACGGAGAGAGAGAGAGAGAGAGAGAGAGAGAGAGAGAGAGAGAGAGAGAGAGAGAGAGAGAGAGAGAGAGAATTACTTTAAAGCAAAACTTAGAACAAATGATGAAATTCAACGAAATTCCCAGTCTGACGTGTCTCTTTATAGTTGTTTGGGAACTAAATTTTTCTTGGTGCGATTTGCATGGCCTCATTGCTTACTTGTTTAAATTAGTAGTTGAATGTGAAAGTGAATGAAAGCGCCTTGAGACTCATCTCTGAAGAGAAGGTTTCATTATAATAAAATTTCCTGCCACTGCTAAGGTAGGAAGACTTGTGTATGGGATACATGAACAAAACACGTTGTTGAGAAATTGCTGGGTACGTATAATATGCCAGCAGGTTTCATTACGAGAAATCGATATGGAATGAAAGGGAAAAACGTGAATGTTAGGAATATGCTGAGCTAGAAGCCGCTGGTGTGAAGTGTGTATATTGTATTTAAAATACATGAAGAAAATGAGTACGCTGAGAAGTTGACGGGAAACTTTTCATGCAAACAAAAACGAACTTGTTGGAAGCTACTGTACAGATTCATTCTGGGTTCAAACTAACGTCTTGGTTCCTGTAATTATCTAAAGTTGGTCTTTAATTATATTATAATGGAGAGACGAGGGCATAACGAGAATCATGCCTCAAAAGAAAAAGCGTCATTTTTAGCCATTGAAGAAACACACTAACTAGGGTTTTGGGAAAGACCGGCTTGATAGCTTGGGAAACCAAGAAGCACTCGGGAAACGTGAGGGTGTTGGCGAGGACGCGTGGGAGTAAGGAAAGACTGCAATAATAGGGAAGGAAATAAGATCAGAAATCGAACTGGATTAAGATAAAGGGCAAGGACAAGAAACATGGAAGAGAGGGAGAGAGAGAGTGGTATAGGGGTGGATGGGAAGATGACTTACCGCACCCAGCATCCTTTAAAGGTTGGTTGTAAATGTAACATTTAAAAACGCTTTGACGGTCTTGCTAGAAATAAAAAAAAAAGAATATAGGAAAAAGGTTAGAGTATTTACTTTTTATTTTCCTTTGTGACACTGAAAGGATAAAGCAATGAGAAATATTGAAAAGATTCCGAGAGAGAGAGAGAGAGAGAGAGTCCATTCGAATGTTCCCTTTCAAGTAAGGCAAACGGCAGAAGGAAAGGCGATGGAAGTATCCCTCAGTAAAATGGGAGATAGCGAGGAGAAGGGGAGTTAATCGAAAATTCCATTTTAAAAGATATTGCAGTGAAAGTTCAGGATACGTTAAGCTTCATGTGTGCTCATAAATTTCTAAGAAAGTATTTCTTAGCACCCTTCTGAACTACAATCGGTAATATACCAGTTTTTATAATTTTTTCAGTAGTGTGCTTTTCTCCAGGTGACGGCTTCAGAGGAAATAGTGGTCCCATTTTGCTGATTGACTTTAGGATAAACTTTCGGTTTTTATACCCAACAGAGTTTACAGGTCCTTTATTCTGTAGCGCATTTAAGTATTTTATCCATTTACCATTATGCGATTCCAAACTTGAATTAAATAAAATACAGGTAACAAGTTATTTTTGTCTTTTTTCTTTAGAGCTGTATTTCGATACACCATCGTTCGTCTTACAGGTGTAAAAGTAGCTTTCACTGAGTCAATGAACTCCCAGCAAAGTCAGTTTAAGTCAGTCCTCAAAATAAATGAAAAAAATACATTCAGTAAAAATGTATAAAAGTCTGTAGTATCGTAAAGTTATCTCATTCCTTCGAAAGCTTTGAAGTCTCCACTTCTTCATGGAGATTTCTTTCGTCGAAAAACTTCTCTTTCATCTTGGTATTACTGTATTGCTGTTGGGGTGAATCAGTTCCAATAGGTTTGTGGCCAAACTTCTGTCTTCGGTGTGTGGGAGTGAAAGAGAGCGTTTCTAAAAGACCATGAATCTGTGGATTTCTTAGTTTTAGAACCAAACATTGCGGTGGTGCACAGTGACTTGAATGTCATGAGAGATGCCTGAGAAACAGAGGGTTCGTGAAAGAAGAAAAAAAAAGGTTACTTGAATTTCAATGGCAGACTGAATATGGTAGTATAAGGCAAAGTAATTCAGTAAAAGTTAATGAGGTAAAAATTTATTGTAAATCTGAGCAAACAATGTAGAGAGAAAGAGTTGTGATTCAAGGAAGTAAATATAGAGAGAAAGGTCGATGGCAGAGTGGATCTTCGAATAGAATATACGCATGGAGAGATAGTGTTTGAAGAGAATGTCGTATTTTGAAGAGGACGGAAGAGAAGAAGAGCTGAATAATGCAGGAGTGGAAGGGTTCATGTAGGTATGAGAATGGTTGGGGAAGTGATGGTTGAGATTGTTAGAAGTGAAACTAGAATTTAAATTAATATTAGAATGGAAATTAATGAAATTACTCTTAGAAATCTGTGATGAAGGGATGGCAGTGGGGGTGGGGAGCTGACTTGGTTGTGTTAGCTACGCCTGGATGAGGGAAAGATTCCAAACGAATTGGTGAAGGGAACATTTAATTAGTTAACGCAGTAGGTTTATATTAGGACAGATGTCAAAGGATGAGAGGAGGTAGGAACAGTCTGGAATTGTACATGGAAAGGTTTCTAGATCAAATGATTATTATAAAACAGTTGTTTGAGATGTTTGAGAGTAAAGGGTTAAGATTCAAGAGGCATACAGTCTGCCTAGAAAAGGTGTATGACAGAACCGATATACCCGCACATATAATATGGAAGAGCTGATAATGTAGTGTAGATACAGCTTTGTTTAGAACAATTATAAGCTTTCTTATAAAACGACTTGGCATGAGTGTGGGTCTCAGACGGGTGTGTTCTCTCATGTTAGTAAATGTAGAGGTTTTGTATAATAAAAGAGCTCTCGGATGGAATACAGTGTCTGGTGTTTACAGATGATTCAGAGTTGATTTTGAGAGTGAAGATAAACTGCCCGACTAGGGAAAGCTTCAATACACAGGTAAAAGAAGGGCTAAGAGTAAGATTATGAGGATAGATGTAAACGAGGAAGGTGTCGCAATGATGTTAATATGGGAGGTAGAACGAATGGGTATGTACAAAGCCAAACATTGAATATATGGAAGGACTGTGAGTCCAACTCTCCTTCATATACAAGAATCAAAAGATTCTTGTATAAGATTGTGAGGAGTTTCAACAAACTTCCTGAGCCTTCAATGTAGAAATATGTCGGTGACTAATGTTATGCTTATATATATTATATATATATATATATATATATATATATATATATATATATATATATATATATGTGTGTGTGTGTGTGTGTGTGTGTGTGTGTATTATATATATATATATATATATTTGCTTATATGTCATAAATATTTGCTTATATTGTCACTAAAAGCGTGCTTTTTGTATTATTTCAACATATTCAGGTACATTGCCAAGGAAATATGTTGAAATAAATTAAAGGCTTGGTACCTTTTTTATTTGTTCTGTGGCCTTTGGCTTTTATATATATATATATTCAATATATTATATATATATATATATATATATATATAAATATATATATTATATAACGGAACAGAAAGCGCTTGGTACTCCTTTTTATTTGTTCTGTGGCCTTTATTGTGTATATATATATATATATATATATATATATATATATATATATATATATATTTATATATATTTATATATATATATATATATATATATATATTTATATATATATATATATATATATATATATATATATATATATATATATATATATATATTTATATATATATATATATATATATATATATATATATATATATATATATATATATATATATATATATATATATATATATATATATATATATATATTTATTTATTTATTTATACACATACACACATACATACACGTGCCTATGTGCGCGCAGTTCCGCGTAGGCAGGCGCCAGAAAAGAATAAGTGTTTACACATGGCTTGTAATTTTATAATACTTGTCTGACGAGAGAGATTTGAGACTCATTAGCATTGAATTATATAAATACTTCACACAAGTTAGAGCTCTGATATCGCGACTCTTCTTCCCTAAACCATAGTCTATGTAAAAATGGAAATGTCTTTTTCCCACGTAAGCTGTTTTTAATGAGATGATATATATTTTAACCGTCTGGTTCAAGATGGAATTTACCTAATAAGAAGTGAAAGATTTCCTCTTCCTGTATTATTTTCTAAAATTTTGGTTTTTGTTGTTATGGCTATTTTTTCATGTGTGTGTGTGTGCGTTTATGTAAACACAAACACTCAAATACTTATGTCTTTGTATGTTTATTCGTAAATTGATGTTTTTTCGGCTTCACAAATTCGATATTTCTTTTAATGGAAATGGCGTGATGACAAAGTAACATATTGAAAGAAAACCTGCCAGAGAAGTAATTTAAGTAAAAAAAAATACAACTAATAAAGATATATCACGATTTAGATGGAGTAATATTAGCATGGATTTGGGCACGATTGCGCCTGCCGTCTGGAAAAAGTCTTCCAAAGGTATGAATGAGATCAGAGTCAGCCAGCCAGCCACCCCCCCCACCCCGTTAGAGATAAAGTTAGCTTCCCATCCTTAAGAAGTGGCGTTTATCTTACTTAGGGATGTTGTCTGTTATGCTCTTTCCCAGATGCTGCTGTATGATAAAGGAACAGATTTCACCTCCCATCTGTCTTTATGGAAAGAAAAGATGGGTTGTTTAGGGAAGGGAAAAGTTTTCATACCAATCAGCTTAGACCGACAGAGAAAAAAAAATACGGTTATTATTGGTTTATTGGCAAAGAGTGCGAGGAGGTAAATTCAGGGAAAGGGGAATATTTTAGTTTTATAAACAAACCATGAACAAGTGAATTTCATGTCACTGAAGTCTTTATACTTTGGTCTTACATTTCCTATCTAAAGACTTCACACGAACTTATATGGCTTTGAAAATTCTTCATAAAAAAAAAACTATTGCTAATTCCTGCTTTTAAGGAGGAAGTGTGTGAGGACTCAGGGCTTGAGGGCTCTAACTTCACATTCTTCAGAAAGTAGGTTTTATGTTACAGGAGGGTGTAGCTCTTTGGAGGCCCCCCTTTTATTGATAGGGACTGACAATTCTCTGCTCCTTGTTCTACTTTACATATCAGTTTACAAGCTACTTGTAACACTTCCCACGTTAGAATTTTTCCTATTTGTCTTATGTGAAATGCCTACCTATTTAGCTGTAGTATTCTTGTTTTCAAAGCTTCAGCAATCTTAACTGTTTCCGCTCCATGGTATGGGTATGGGTATGGATATGGGTTTGGAATGGATATGGATATGGGTATGGGTATAGGTATGGGTATGGTAAGGATATGGGTATGGGTATGGTACAGATATGGGTTTAGTACAGATAGGGGTATGGTACATACATGGGTATGGGTATCAGTATGGGTATGGGTATGGTACATACATGGGTATGGATATCAGTATGGGTATGGTATGGGTATATGTATGGGTATGGTAAGGATATGGATATGGGTATAGGTATAGGTATGGGTATGGTATGGATATGGGTATGAGTATGGTACAGATATATGGGTATGGTATGGGTAAGATACAGATATGGGTATGGACATGGTATGGGTATGGGTATGGATATGGCACAGATATGGGTATGGGTATGTTATGGGCATGAGTATGATGCAGATATACTGTAGGTATGGGTATGGTACGGATATGGGAACTAGCAAATGCGATCGATAGCGAGTATTGTAAGTCTTCACAGTGATTAAAGGAAATGTTTTATTTTACTAGCCATGCTATATCTCTTTTCCCCTCGCCCTCTCCTCTTCTTCCCTCGTTTTCCTGGAATGGCAGCTGGATCGTTGAGGATGAAATTAAGCCAAAAGGATACGCAGATCTCCGATGGGAAAAGGAGGCAATCGTCATTCTAAAGGAGATCCGATTGTCGTTGACGATGAAGATTAAAGGAAGTGGAAGAGCGGTGAAGGCAGAGAGGAGGAGCTCTCTTATAAATTAGATTTGGCTGTAAAAAGATGAAGAAGAAGCAGAGGCAGAAGGTTCGTCTGGGGAATGCGCTGTAAATGGGAGAGATTCAAAACAATTAGAGAACAAGATTTTGACGATAACAAAGAGAATTGTATTTTTTTTTTCATTAACGTGCGTAACTGGCGGCACAAATGAAAGATTTTAGATTGTTATTTTGAGGAACCCAAAAGAATATATCAAAATGAAAAAGAATTTTGGAAAAATAAAAGTGATAGAAATATTAGAATGCAAGTAAACTAGATCACAAACTCAAAAGGTTTGAACAAATATACCAAAAAGTGAGTAACGTTTAGTTCTGTTGCCTCGATTTAGACGTTTGCCTTGATTCTGACCTCCCTGTGATTCATAAGAGTGAGTTCCCTGTGGAACAGAGGCCCTTAAGTAAGAACGAACTTACACCCCTTAGAAACCCACTTATGGAAGCTATTTCGGTTACGTTAATTATTATCGGCTGATAACAGACTTTTCAGCTTACTATGGAATGTATTGTGGTCAGAAAGAATTCTGAGAAAATTTAACGTTTAGGGAAATGTTTCACTTACATAAAATTTGCCAATATTTCTTCAGCATCTTACGGTATATGTTGTTAAATGTTATTCTGTTGATAGACATGGTAATTGTAGTTTTACTTTGAGATGTGTACCTTCTGGAGTATTTCAGACAAGTGCCAGTGAAGTCAGTTTTGTAGAAATGAAGTCATGTAAATAAGAGAAATGATAAAGCTATACAGATTACCATGGAGGAGTTATGCTAGCAACTTGGAGGATCAAGTTGTAGAAATCTCGTGAGTGGTCTCTTTGGAGGTCTTAGCACAGCAGTTTGGACGGGTTACTAGAGCATCACAATTTCTAAAACCAAGTTCAGTTCCGGACCTGAATTCATTGGATGTGACGAACACCATGCCAACACTGTATTTTCAAAGATTTCACTTAGGTTATTCTTGATCCTTTAGTTTGAGTGACCTTCAATTACATTTGAATTCTTCTGAAAAGTAGAAATCATAACTATGGTAGATTAAAGTTCTACAAATTTATTACAGTAAAGAAAATCTTTCCATCATATGAAAAAGGCCTATAGAAAATCATTAATAAGAGAGAAGTAAAATTCACTTTACGATATAAATCAACCTTTCTTGGAAACGGATTGAAACTTTTGTTTTGTTACTTCAGAACATATTATAGCACAGAGTTTACCGATAATTAAGGAAATCTTGAATTCTTTGGTCAGTTAAGAATTAATATTAGAACTCAGTGGACTTTAGAATCCTTGCACAGACTTATGAATTGATTACCAACTTTTGTGGAAAATAACCAAGAAAAGTACACAAAAAGAGCAACACACAAAAGCAGCTGGAGATACCAGGTGGTAAAAATTCATAAAGATTTATTACTCTGTAGTTACTATGCTTATGCAGACTTTTAATATTGTCATACTGCCATACTGTTAGTTTTAAAGCAATACCAAACGTATTGAATACTCTGCCTCGTATACTTGTGTTGGTTTAACATTTCGTGATAAAGAACTAAAAGTTTGAGCATAAGCAGATGCAAAGCCTCTCATGAAAAACACAGTACACAATTTACCTCTCCGTCTGCTTAGATACCACATTTGCTTTTACAAACCGAAACAGTCAGTTTATGTTGGTAGCCTCTATATATATATATATATATATATATATATATATATATATATATATATATATATATATATATATATATATATATATATATATATATATATGTATATGTATATATGTATATATATATATATATATATATATATATATATATATATATATATATATATATATATATATATATATATATATAAAGTCGTGAACGACTTCGGAAGCTTGCCATTTAGTATGAATGAAGGAAATACATCTGGAAGTGAAATAAGTAAAAGAACATATGCAAGGTCATGAAAATATGATTAACAAATAATAAAATCGATTAAGATATGAAATCAACAACAGAGGACGAGGAAGTTAAAGAAAATAAACAGAAACACAGTGGGCACCTTCTCAATGCCTCTTACCTAAAAGATAAGTTATGGATTACGATCCGTGGATAGTATGCAAAGTAAAAATAATTTACAATCCATAGAACAACTTAGTGATGAATTTAAAAGGAAAAGAGAGCAACGTCCTATAGCCACGTAAAAAAAAAAAAGGAAGCTTCTGAAAAAAGGAAATCGACGTCCTCTGCTCCTGACATCTTGCCCCCCAAAACTCCATCAACTTGGGCTCCTGGCAATCCCAAGAGAAACTCTCATAGCCCAGCGCTGTCCTTCACAACGCCTACGTCTCTTGCTCGGCTTCCCCTCATCGCGTACGAGTTGTAACTTTATCATCATCATAATTTTCGCCGTCACCTTCAATTTTTTTTCACAGTATGAGAGAAAGCGCTTTCTTATATTTAATTAGTTATACGTGTAACACAATATATTCTAACTTGTTAATTGTTATTTTTCCTGTTGTCTTAATGTCTATTTATTTGAAAATGCAACAGGGCCATATGTATTATGCGTCTAACATTCTTCTGTACTGTTAAGGGTTCGCCATCTCCGTGGTTTTCTTTTGAATGAACTCGGAACCACTTTTTCTCTGTCTCTTCTTTCTTTATATATATATATATATATATATATATATATATATATATATATATATATATATATATATATATATATATATTAGAACGAATATGAATGTGAAATTGTCAGTATTCGATGCTTGGAGCCTACCTCCGTATGAAATTTATTTCTGAATATATACATCTTATCCAGGACTTTCCTAAATAGTTTGTTATATTGACAGGAAACTGTAAATGTGAAATACTGTCAGTTTAAAATGGGATATTTATTAGCAAAATACATTGGTCCCTGTATAAACAGAATGCTCGTTTTATTATTTACATGAATAAAAGATATTCAAATGCACATTGAAATATGTTTCTTTATGTATTTATATTCTTGTATAAATAATCATTGTAGGCAAATATTCGATATTATTCAGAATAAACAAGTATAAAAGGCCATTGACTTTCAAAGTATTTTCGACAGGATAGTGACCACATGTGAGAAAGGGAAAAGAAGACAGTGTTGAATTAACAAAAAAATAGATTAAGAATTCGAATAAATCCCGTTCATTTTACTAATGCTTTAGTACTCCCTTAGCCTGTAGGTCTAGATAAATAAATAAGAAAAGCAGAAATAAATTAAATGAGTTTTCGACTCAGTCCAATTAGGCTAAAAACCGCAAGGGAAAGTAAGGAATCATGGTAGTAGAAGAGGGAACTAATTACTGTAATCACTTAGACTATCATTAATGAATCCAAAAATAATGTTGTACCCAGAACATTGTCTGCTTAGTATCTTGGGTTTCAAAAATCGGGTCTCCTCTCTCTCTCTCTCTCTCTCTCTCTCTCTCTCTCTCTCTCTCTCTCTCTCTCTCTCTCTCTCTCTAGGGCTGTAATTAATATCGCTGTAAATTTCAGTTTAAAGAAAACTGTTAAGATGGGAGAATGGACATGAAGGCTTCCGAGAAAGCTCTGAGAAAGTAATTCAAGTTTCTTCTCTCATTTGATATTGGTTGCTTCGCTGGATTTATTTCCTTCGATAGACAATCATAGTATGATGGATATTCTTCGATGAACATCGTAGCCAGGTGGTTATCTTTTGATGGGAAGGTTAGAATATTTCCTCATTAGTCCCGTGATGTCACCTCTGTCTTTTTCTCTTACTCAGACACCAATAAAAATGATCCCAAATTATTGTCATGACCAGGCCAAATATTACAGAGCTATATATTCTCTCTCTCTCTCTCTCTCTCTCTCTCTCTCTCTCTCTCTCTCTCTCTCTCTCTCAATCTTGGATTTATAACTTAGTTTCTTCGGCCCGCATAAATTATTTATTATGGGAACCAATGTAATTATTGTTTTATCTATAAAAATATTGTTATGTAACTTTTCAAGATTAACTTAGGCCTGTATAGATATGGTAGATGCATAAAAAAATGAGAAAGAAAAAATTAATTATTCTTATAGTTTGATTTACACGGAAAGGCTAGATTCCTTCTGCCATGGACCCTAATGCCGTGTGACGTCAATTTCTGGCTCCCACCGGCTTCCCAGAAATGATCTTAGTGTTTGAGAGAGATTTTGTAAATTGGTAATACAGGATGAAAATAGAACTTAAACCTCATTACTTGGAAGACCTATCACATTATATAACATTCTGTGAGCGTCTTTATTCAATCTAATATCCTTTGAAATTCTCATCAAAGGTAGAAAAAGGAAATGAAATCACAGCAAAGTCTTTAAGGAAGGCTGAGGATTCCTCTCGGTTACATCATCGACCATTCAAAGGAGGATCTTTGATCGTCTGGAACATCTCTTTTGAGGGGAAATTCTTCCCAGGACCTGATTTCCGTTTATTCTTTCCCCTTTTTCTTTATTACATTTTTTTTATCTTGGTCTTTTTGTGTAATACACTTATTATCTCTGCATATCTGTATTTCTATCTGTAATTCTTATTCTTCCTTTAATTTTTTACGCACACAGAGAAAAGGTAATAGTATAGAAAAATATTTTATAATATAAATTGAGAGAGAGAGAGAGAGAGAGAGAGAGAGAGAGAGAGAGAGAGAGAGAGAGAAGTGTGTCTGTTGACAGAAATGCAGTTTGAACTGTTACGGAAAGATCATTTCACATAATAATCGTTGGCCGTTTCTGAAAAGCTGTTTATAAGACTGATATCAGCTACAATGAATGTTTCCTGAAATTCCTGAAAATTGGTCATTTCCTGTGATTCTCCTCCTTCTGCGGAGACATTTGGTTAGACATGTTTAAAGTACCGCCGAAAACTAATAGAATCATTTAGTCCAGAAGGGTTTAGACATAAAGCCTAGAAATTACCTTTCAGTTGAATTTCCTAAAAACGGAATTGAAAAAAATCTTTGAACGTTTCAGGAGACACACGTATTTGGTTTTTCAAAGCTGGTGAAGTGTACAAACTCACAAGCAGGCAGAATATATATATATATATATATATATATATATATATATATATATATATATATATATATATATATATATATATATATATATATATCTATATATATATATATATATATATATATATATATCTGTATGTACTGTATATATAGATATCTGTATGTATGCATTTATATGTGTAATTTATCGAGTGTGTACTTACATGCGCACATTATATGCGTGTGTGAGCAAAATATAAAATCTAGTAAAATCAGGTAATAGGCCAATTCTCCTTTTTTTTCTCTCATATTTTTCTATTTATAGGTTATCAAATCACACTTGAAAACTTGGTATTTAAGATTTATTAAAATGACCTGTGTGACCGATGTCCTACAGCTAACAGATTTTCAGGTTTTAGTTGTGTTCTTTGATTGGCTGGACAATTTTGGATGCCATGGTACACAGTAATAAAGAAAAATAATTGTTTCACGCTGTATGAAAGGTTTTTAAACAAATGCATTAAAATAAGAATAGAACTGATACTTTTGAAAGAGATTAGGAAAATGCGAGAAAAAGTGTTCTTTCAGCTCTTACATTTCCATAGTTACTGATAAAATCTCTATTTTTCTGACTGTTTTCCTTCCAGGTACTAAGTTTGACATACGCCAAATTCACAATCCTATTTCATCATAGGCGATCTGTCCACTGGGTCTTGGCCTTTAGACAATCTAATCACCCCTATACTGGCCAGAGAGCTGTTTTAAATTTGTATATTTACCCAGTTATTTGTATTACATCTGGTCCTCTTCTCTACTCACTTTATGGTTCCAGGGAGAGTTATTTCTTTTTGAACTGACCTCTCGTTTTGTGTTTCGTTCGTGTTTCGACTCTGCGTTTTCCTTCCCTTCAAAGTTTCCAAAACCTTGCTGTAATGAAAAGGAATAATTTAGGTATTTTCGGGTTTATATTCCGACCTCGAAAATTGGGTGCTGTTATGAAAACATTGTGCAGTTCCAAGTATTGCGTGCAGCTCAAGAAATGGCTGGTGTTTACTGTTTATTTATTGCAACCAGTATTTTTCTCTCTCTTCTGGATAAATACGAGTAGAAGATTTTGTGTCGGGAACAAATTAATCCTGTGCTTGATGAATGATATAATTGTCGTTGCTTGAAAAATAATGAAAGGCCTCCCCTCCCCTCCCCATCCACTTCCACCTCTTCCGACTGCCCATTCCTAAGCTTTGCCAAGTAATTCTCGTTTGCTGTGAAATTTCTGCCTCCATGTAACCCATAGTGTAATTAAGTATATACAGTACCTAGAGAGTTAAAAAACAGTTCCGCTTATAAATAATCTTTACACCGAAGCTGAGTTATCGGAGGAGAAGAACAGATTTGGATTATCAGGAAAGAAGGAGATGCCGAGGGAAAGGAATCGTATTTGCTCAACGCAGCTGCTGGCAGGGTTGCTGTTGAGAATAATTAATAACTCATGATTGACTGATTGAACTATGCGTGTAATCATTGCATGTTTTTGATTGATTCTTACTGTTTAAAATTACTAATCATAATTTATTTCTTATTGGGGAAATGTTTCAATGTACTTACAAGATTCTCATGTAAATTAAGTTATTTGTGCTGGTATATATATAATAAGTAATTCAGTGTTTTCAAAACGGAATGAGGGAAACCTCTTTATTTCTGAGGTCGGGGGTAAAATTTAAAGGGTCTTCGTTAAGTAAGAATTATGAGCCGTGGACGCATAGCATACTCTGTGGATGGTTATAGAAGAGAATTAATATCGATTTACATTTTGATAATACTATGTTCACTCACGCGCCTCGAAAGACATACTGGTTATCTTCAATACTGATATGTTGGTATCTTTAATCCAGACGGCATATTTCTAGTAAAATGCGTATTAACGACTTCGAAGTAGTTTGGGCGGGTCTCTGGTAATGAGGAATTCTCGATATTGAGTCTTCATAATTTTAAGATTCTTAACGTTTTTCAGCATACACTTTATTATCAAGATTTAGTCACACTTTATACCGTTAGTAAAATGTTACCTCTTCCTGTGTACTTGGCGTAATCACGTGTAATCCTCTTACCACCATCCCTATTACCCAAAGTATCCACTCGTCCAGAAAAATAATCGCTATCAGACGTAAATCCCTCCTCTAATCCTCTTGGTGTCTCTAAATTTACAAGTAACTTTCCCCATATTAGCTCTATTGACGTATCCTGAATCTCGAAATTACATCACCGTACCTGTTACTTTAGATTTAGATTTACTATCAATATTCTGAGTCTTCCAGTCTTCCTTTTGAGCTTTTTTTCGTTTTGTATTTTCAAATGTTTAAAGATACTTTTACTTTACGTAGTTTTTCCTGATACACAAGCGTTTGTCATGGAAATTAGTTCCGCGTAATTTTCTCCTTTGTATTCGTAAAACCATTTCAACGTTACTGGTGTAGCTTCTCTTGTCGTTATGATGACTACATCGTCTTCAGGTTAGTAATAATAATAATAACGACGAAAATAATATACACTCGCTCTGTATATACACGTCAGAGGGAAAGCTGTGTATATGTGCTTATGTTAATAAGCGCAGGTAAAGGAAATGTTCTTTAGATAGTTTTGTATTTTTCCCCATTTATTATTGGTCTGTTAATTTACATCATTTAACATGTACCGTCTTTTAACCCTGATTTCCTATTAAATTTGGTTCCCGGAATACTGCTACCTGTGGTGCTCACGTCTCTCTCAAAGCTGAATTCCTGGAACAGATCGTTAATTGTTTCCGCTTCTGCCTCCCAAGTGACTGGGTTTTGTAAGAAGAATTCTTTATATTTTTCCCCCTTTTGAAAAGAATCAAATGGATTGGTGGGAAAAGCGGTCAGTGCTGGAAAATCGTGAACATTGGAAAGGACCGTCAGGAATTGGGAAATTTGGTTCAGGGTCAGTCTTCATTAACTTTGTTTGGAAAACTAGGACACGAAAATATGTACCGTAAAGTCAATACTAAATGTGGCTAACTGAAACAGGATTGAGTAGAATAAAATAACACGGTAAGAGAGATGATGAATGGTATAGTGGAATAAAGGTAACAGGCTACACCCAGCAATGCTCAAATTAAAAATATACTCACAGAAACACCTTGTACGGAAAGTAACTGTCATGTTGCCCACAACGTTTGCTTGAAAGGGACTTTGAGGGTACTTGGAAATCCCACAAGGAAAGGTCATGAGTCTTTCTTTGGTCATGTTGGATTAACCTCAGATTAATATTTCTTAAAAAAAAAAAATAAAAAATGTATCGAGTTAATGAAAATATACTTCAAAGGGCTCTATAACTCGTCTAGGTTGTTGAGCAGAAGAACGATATTTATCGTGCTTTTTTATCTGTTCATTTTTTTTATGTTGGATGAAGACTGGTTGTTTTTGGTTTTCCTCTCGGACGAAATCAGGGTTGTTTTTGGTTTTCCTCTGGGGCGAAATCAGGGTTGTTTTTGGTTTTCCTCTGGGGCGAAATCAGGGTTGTTTTTGGTTTTCCTCTCGGGCGAAATCAGGGTTGCTTTTGGTTTTCCTCTGGGGCGAAATCAGGGTTGTTTTTGGTTTTCCTCTGGGACGGGTTGTTTTTGATTTTCCTCCGGGACGAAATCAGTTCATTTTCTAAATATTTTATAGACTATTGTTGAAAGGAGCTGAAGAATATGTGGAAAATACTCCAGTGTCCTATCTGAGAGAGAGAGAGAGAGAGAGAGAGCGATCGATTTCTTCCCTTAGAATTACGCATTTTCAAGTAAGTTTAATAGGAGTTAGAAATTTGGCGAAGGTTCGAACTGGACAGAGCAAAAATAGAAGAAAGTATACGTTGATGTGTATCTTTAAAGAAGTAGTTTGGTATACATAAAAAAAAAAAAAAAACAGTGGGTGAAGATGAATTTCGTCTTGTTAGTAGAGCGAATTAAGGAAATGGTTCGGAACAAAACATTGTACTGTGAATCAGTGAGGAGGTGTGGAAAATTTAAGGTAGACTTAGGAAGAGAAATTTCTTTCTTAAACATACGCAAAATAAGGGAGTATATATGTTAACAAAACTGAAATGAACTGAAGCGAAGTTAAAAACCTAGATGAGTCAAGAAAACATTATTTTTTATTGATTTTAAGGAGAAATTTTTATTGGTTTATTTTTAGGCCGGAGTTAATGATTGTCTTTTCAGTTCTTGATATACATATCAACAAAGATCCCAAGAGAGATAAACATGGAATATCTTGCAGATTTACTTACATCGTTGCGGTCATTCTGTATATATATAATTACCTCTCCCTTGGGGGTGGGTTATTCTTTGGTTCAATATCTATGTCCCTTTGTCTCTTTATATTTATGTTTATTAGCAGACTAATACAGATTGTTATATTTGTATTACCACTACAGTTTTACAAATGGTTGTCCTTGCAACTAGTAGCAGGATTAAATTTTGGGAGAGAAACGGAATGTAACCTTGGTGGAGAAGGGACCTTTTCGAGGCTAATTCTTCATCCTTGTTTGAAATCTTCCAGACTTATGAAACCGAATGTCTACGCACGTTACTGATAATTACATCTGCAGAGAAAGTCCAGTCGAAGGTTATGTCTTATTTTAACACCTCAGGTGTCGTTTAGATCCCGACAACTGACCGGTTTTAGTCGATAAAAATATGTGCTCATAGGAATGTGACATTGGTGGACGTGTGCGCTTTTGGCACTTCTCTGCTTTTCGTATCTTGTGCTCAGTGTTTATTATTTTCACACTAATATTTCAATAACGCGAAAGATGCATTAAATTTTAACTAATGTCTTCCAATTCGTTTTGATGAAATTAAAAGAAAAGTTATTGATCATTGTTCTTATCTGTAATTGCCGTATGTGATCTCTTTAAACTTTTCCCACCTTTCTGTAAATAAATTCACTGAGCCTCCTTACAGTTCGAAAAAGTGACCCAATCTTAATAAATCAAATTAATTTCGACAGATCTGCAGTGATGCTGGTGATTCGGATTTAATTAATTCCCTTAATTCTAGCAGCTCCTGGAATTGGCAGCTGTTAACTTTTTCCCTTTAGAGATTGACCTCGTGACCGTTTCCTTTCCTTTTGTATGAAGCTGCGAGGCCAAACGTAAGTGGATCAAATCAGCAAAGGATCAGATCAAATGGACTTCAGGCCGACCCAATACAAGTAGCGTCAATTTTCATTTTCGAACATTTCTTTCTCACCATTTCAACGGGAGAATGACAGGGATTCGGATAATCTTCACACTAATGGAAGGAATAAGGCGTAAAAAGAGTTATTTGTGTTCGTTATTTTCAAATGATAAAAATACAGAATTCTAACATAAGTTATAACTGAGTGCTACATATTAATTAACACTGGCATACATATCAGCATTTACTATTATTCATGATTTGGCTTAAGAATGTACCAGTTGCGTCGGATTCCAGTTCATCACATCCCCTATCCCCAGGTAGAGGAAGGAGTGCCTGTTGGTGGGTTGTGAACCACTTGGGGCATGAAATGCCCTCAGAACAGTGCAAGAGCCGCTGCCTATTGATGTCAACAGCAATCAGGCTGTCACTCCTTTCGGATGCTGGGAGAAGAAAATGATTAGTAATTTTATTCTGGGGATTGGAGGGTCACCAAATGGCCGGGACATGTACTGGCGACTACCGGTGGGGTAGGACGCAGAGAAAATGCACCTCAAGGCAAAGTACAGGAAACCTTTGAGACATGAAATACCCCTAAATGGGCACCATTCCACTTCATGCTACTCAGCATGTAGAGAATCACCAAAAAACCAGGTGCATAAGGTTGTAGCCCCATACACTGTACATGTATATATTTTTAATTGTATGTATTTATAAAAGATGAAGCCACAGATATCGATTACTTTCTAATTCATTGTACCTCGGGAACAATTTACAGCCAAGGGGAATCATGACTGACAAGTGCTTCGTCACTGGAAGGATTCGAAACAACGTCAGTCAGCGACTTTGACTGCTGAGCCATCAAGAAAGATATAAGTTAATATCGAATCTGCTTTACTACATATGCCGGTCGAATTCACGTTGTGTACTGAGAATCAGTACCAACCCATCTGCGTCATGATAGCTGGTGAAGGTGAGATCTCCTTAGCAGGATTTACAAAAATACAGAAGTGATATATCCCTTATCAAAAGGATTTGTAAATATACAAAGTTATAAAAAGCTTATGTAATTTTTAAAATGGCAATGCACGTCAAACAATACTTCTAATGTTGCTTGATCAAAAACTTCGCGTAGTGGCTGTAAATTAGACAGTCGCCATAATGTCTCTTGTTAGTGCGAAGAAGGCGACTCTCTCCCTCTCTCCCCCTCCAACAAAAAAGTGATAAAAGAACGTAATTGCAGAATGGTTTTTCTTTGTTTTTTATTGAATCTGGAAAACTCTGCCTCTTAATCTGATGTTTGGGTTTCAGGGCCAAATCATTTTGGAAATAAAAAGCAAGGCGCAGAAAGGACAGTTGTTCATGTAAAGAATAGAGAAAACAGACGTGTCCCTTATTTACTGATTTTCAGTGTAGATGATGTGATACAGGCAGTATTTTAACTCCGAACTGCGGCAATCATAATTTTTTTTAATGATGCAAATATAGTAATCTCTCCAAATGGTCATTAAAAATTAATATTCTCAAATTCATTCATTCCACTAGAAATCTCATATTAATCAGGGAATAAAAATCATAGTTAATTTGCTTTTCCCCCCCAAATTTTCTTTAACTTAATTTTGTTTTGTATTCTTAAAATATCTTCTGTTTGTTTTTCAAGATGCTTAACTAATGTGTGTTTTTACGTCAAAATTGGTGGTGATGATAATGTTCTTAAAAAGTCCTTAAGAAATTAAAGACAAATTTTTATTTTTGAAATAGCAGTTGAACGCAGAAGGAATTACGACACTGATTGACACTTACAGTAGTTGATTGAAATAATTCCAAAGCAATACTACTGTAATGGTAATAATAATGATAAAAGTAGCCTGTCATATTTCTGCGGTTGATAGTTTTATTATTATTCATATTTATTTGCAATACTATAATGCCGTACATTATATCCGCTACGGCTGCTTCATTATTTTGTCATCTGTTGAAAAACAAACGATTTTAATGAAAATTTAACCCTTAATTGTCTCTCAGTATTATCACCGAAAGCTTAATGAAACGAATCAACGCTTTCACGTGCAACCGTAAGCTCTTGTGAATTATCAAAGATCTGCTTCCTCGTTGACCGCCTCTGTGCGTTCCCCGTCTCCTTTTCATTTCATCGGCTCTAGATAATGAATCCGCATTAGGAGTAAATAGCTAGGTAATGATTTCACATCAGGAGTTAAATAGCTTCCATTATGATTATTAAAAATTCAAGCTCACAGATGTCTGCAATTTTCGTTGACCAGAGATTTCAGTGTTTAATGATTCAGTGATTGAATTGCTTTCATTATCGGGAGCCGTTTTCATTTTTAAAATGTCTTCCATTAGATTTGCAGAGCAATGATGAAACATTTTTGTCATCACTAATTTTCTTGGTGCTTTGTTACCAATTCTATTAATCATGTAAGTTTAAGTTCAATTAGTCTTTTTTTTTTATAAAGTTTTAATTTTATATAATTATACATAATTTTATATTTCAAGCTTTTGAAATGGGTAAATCTAACGTTGCTGAGACAAACCGGAACTGCTGAAACTTTGATTCTCTTTTGTATTATCCGATAGATATAACAGTTGAATAACATTAAAACGTTTGAAATGTTCTGAATAAGGCCTTGGGACGGTGATTTTTGTATAGGACTCCAAAAGTAAAAGTATAGAATGCAAAAAAAGATAAAGAAAAGTTAAATATTACGGAGAGGGTCTATAAATAAATCATAAAAATTCAAGTTTTATTTATTTATTTCCATTTCGTCTCAGAGAAAATTTCACTCCATTTCCCGAAAATAGATTGTGATTGTTACAACATATTTCCATATAGAATGTGTAAAGTTTTAGATAAAAGGTATCCAAATTTTTAAAGGAAATTTGCCGAATGAGAATTCATTCCTAGTCAGATACGTAAAAGCACATCAAGCATATTTGTAAATGTATATGATTGTATAAGCATGAGAGAGAGAGAGAGAGAGAGAGAGAGAGAGAGAGAGAGAGAGAGAGAGAGAGAGAGAGAGAGAGAGAGAGAGAGAATGCTGCCAACTCAGGAGTAGATTTGGAAGGAACAAAAAGCGACAGTTCGGAACGTGTTCCTGACCCAGATATGATGTCACGTAGAAGATAGAATATAGGATTTTGGCTAAAGGCCAATTGCTGGGACCTATGAGGCCATTTAGCGCTGAAACGGAAATTGATAGTAAAAAGTTTTGAAAGGTGTAGCAGGAGGAAAACCTCGCAGTTGCACCATGAATCAAATGCTGGGAGAGGGTGGAAAGGAAGATGGAAGAAGAGAATATGAATGGAGGTACAGTAAAAGACATGGGTTGCAGCTAGATGCCGAAAGGACGCTGCGAAGAACCTTAAGTAATGCCTGCAGTGCACCGCATGAGGTGCACTGACGGTACCAGCCCCCTACGGGGGATATGATGTTTGTTTGCAGTCGTGAGTGTCATGAGAGGGATGAAAATATCCAGATCTGTTTTGTTGTTGTCTTCTGCCTCCATTCGGCATCCCCCGTGACTCTCATTCTGACCAGAGAGGAAGGACGAGACTTGGTCCTACTTCAAAAGCGAAGGAAGATCGTGGCTGTGGTTTTGCTTCCAGCTTTTAGGTCAGTATTGGAGATTTAACTTTTCTTGAGGAAGCTGGTAGACAAGCGTTCTCTCTCTCTCTCTCTCTCTCTGACAGATCGACGCTAAACTTTTCTTTATAAAGTGCTTAAGTATATTTCAGTTTAACCGGACCACTGAGCTGGTTAACAGCTCTCCTAGGGCTGGCCCGAAGGATTAGATTTATTTTACGTGGCTAAGAACCAACTGGTTTCCTAGCAACGGGACCTATAGCTTATTGTGGAATCCGAACCACATCATGACGAGAAATGAATTTCTGCCACCAGAAATAAATTCCTCTAATTCTTCATTGGCCGGTCGGAGAGTCGAACGCTGGGCTAATACACAGGAGATATGAATGGGGAAACTAAAGGTATGCAGTTAGTAGTACATACAACCTGAGCAGACTCGTCGTTATACATTTCCACTTTTTCTAAAATTGTCCAGAGTTTATGCCTGCCTGTCAGTAGCAACAGATGTCATTTTGACAAAGAACTAATGAAAAAGCAGGAATTCAAGACGTCAAACATAACAAAGAAGATTTCAACCATACTACTTCCCATTAGAAGTTTCTGTTAGGGGTAAATTGGAAACATTTTATCTCTAACAAGTTTTCTCAAGCATCATCATATAAGCAAGCTCCTCGAAGCTGCTAAATTCAGTTATCTTTTGCTAATTGGAAACCATCAGGTGATAATTGTGCTCCTGACCGGGTCATGATTGACTTCAGCTTAATGATATTGTTTTGAATAAGGGCATATTTGAGTAGGAAGGTCGTTTGGATTCCGTATTTACTATGAACTTAATTTTGAGAATCTAATGGAATTTACATATATATATATATATATATATATATATATATATATATATATATATATATATATATATATATATATATACATATATATATATATATATATATATATATATATATATATATATATATATATATATATATATATATATATATCTGTAACCATATTTGGTCATCTAAAAATTTTTCTGTTTAATTATAAAAATTAATGCAATCATAGCAATTTGCTCCTGTAAATACATCCTAGCGCACTTACTCAGTCTGTCAGAATAATTGCGTAATTACTTAGTAATCATCCAACTGTCTTTACGTCTTAAAACTTGTACCATGTATTCACTGAAGTTTCAGTAGAATTTTTTCAGAAATCTGAAAGTATTTTTGATAGACAACTTGTGCCCTCACTAAACTGGTTTTTCACTGTTCTCGTTAATTCCATTAGAAAACAAGAATATACGAAAAAATGTACCTTGTACAAATTTTATATTTAATGATCACTGAAGCTATGAATATTAAAGATCTGAAACGTTCCTTAAAATCTGAATAAGGTTGTGATAGGTTTTTAAAAAATGTTCTGTTTCTAAGCATTTGTATTCAGATCTATAGCCTATAAGTGAGTAAGCAGTCACAAAAGGGAAACTAACGCATTGCTTACGATGACGTTATTTTCTCTTCTTGGGTAAATGTCTACTTCTTAGATGGGTAGTCGAACTTCTTAAACCTCGACAGTAAGTCAGACACTTTCATTTTAGGGTTAACATTAATCAGTTGCACCATGATAATGTCGTAATTGCCATTTTACTTAAAATTATGCTGTTTTATCGTGAAATATCGTAAATCAAGTTTTGCATGGTTGTGGACGAAAACTCTCCATAAAGGAAACAAAATTAAAGGAAATTATTTCAAGGTGTGCATCACTTATCAGTTTATGCAGTTCGAACTTGTAAGTGAAGAGTACCGTCCGGAAGCTTGACAGAACAAAAATTAAAGCAGTTAAGCAATAATCTGGTGGAATGGAACTGGTAAAGTAAATGAACTTCTGCTACCTTAAACAGATACATACGGTACATGTAATTAAATTCAAAATAAAGTTAGTTTTAGCAGAGACGCTCCTTACCCAGGCTCTTCGTCATATTTATTAAGCGTTTCCAGAAGCAGAAAACTTTGCAGATAATTAACAATTTAGGAAGCCTGAAGGGTTTTCGGTTAGGTCCTAAGGGATTTCCTTGTGAAGGGGGAGAGTTACTGTATGCACTAGTTTTCTCCTTTAATATTACACTTCTTATTGGAGCATTTTAAATTATCATTTTTATATTTTTTTCAGTATCATTGTACTTTTCTTTTTTACCATATTGTTGTATTCTATTTCTTCCTTTTTGTAACGAGAATGAGCGAAAGAGCAATATGTAAGGAAAATATTTTTTTGGTATACAGAGTGAAAAGAAGAATCCTATATGAGAGAGAGAGAGAGAGAGAGAGAGAGAGAGAGAGAGAGAGAGAGAGAAAGGTGCCTGAACTATTGTGTATAGAAGTTTCATTGTTGCTTACCTTTAATACCTCCTTGAATTCTCAAAGCTGGTTTATTTGATGTGATTCTCCTCCCTGGTAAGAGATTGATCAACAGATAATCTCTTAAAGTCTAAGTGAAACTTAATTTCTCTTTTGGCTTAAATGGCTCTGGCATTAGGGCTTAGAAACAAGACTTGAGTTAACCAAGACGTAACGGCCCCAACCGCCGTCAGTAATGAAAAGGCCTTTGAGCCGAATCGACTCCAAAAGGAAACGAAATTGCTTTAAGCTTTCAAACGACTCACAAAAGGATTTTCGAATCTGCGTGAGGCTTCGTTCTCGGAGGAGAAAATTAGGAGGAAAGATTTGCTTTCGTGAATCTTCTTTTTTATATTCCACGCCCTGTATGTATACCGACACCTACATAAACATGCATACACATTTACACGCATCCAAACACACGTGTGATATATATATATATATATATATATATATATATATATATATATATATATATATATATATATATATATATATATATATATATATACATACATATATATATATATATATATATATATATATATATATATATACACATATATATATATATATATATATATATATATATATATATATATATATATATATATATATATATATATATATATATATATATATATATATATAGATATTTATGATTTTGTGTTAGTGACAGTTTATGATTTTGTTCTGTTTAAATGACAGAATTTTGATAAGGTTGGTTGTTCTGTTTATATATAAGATTATATTTGTTTGAAGAGTTTCAGGTTTAAATTATACTTTGTTTGCAAGTCGTTAAGAAGTTAGTTTCCCTAAGGTATGAAAGACATATCTTGATAGAGCAAAGGACAATATTTAGAGAGGTACTTTTTTAATGATGTTTATGGCTTCTAATATACGCAGCATCCAAAGCAGGAAAGAAAATAATGCCTTTAAGGGAAAATGAATTAAGAAAACAGACTGTAAGAGTTCTTTAAATTCTCCGGAGCTCTGCTCAAGTCAGTGTGGATTGTACGCTTTCTGAGCTGGTGCAAAGGATTGCCACCACATATAAATCTCACCTTTGATAGAATTTCCCAAATCGAAGCTTTAGGCCTCACCGCTTGGGTTAAGATAAGCTAAATCAAAGATTAACGGGAATCGATAAGAACTGGCTATTTATTATAGCCATTATTGTTTGGGAAAAAATCCCCACACACAGTACCATAGGATATTCTTTAGTATCTCTTGGCGCCTTTAATCATTGCACAGTCAGCAACTGCAATGATTCTGCCAAGTGTGGAATAGAAACCTTGATAATTACCCTGACTGTTTGTTCCTCTACAGACGAAGTTTTCACACCAGCGAAGTCTGAAATTTAACTCATATCAAACCCAAAAATATTAAATTACACTTTGAATGTTTTCTGTATTTTTTATATTATGAAAAAGTACTGAATGACTTCAGATAGAGGGGAACTAGGTTCCTAAGGCTTATCAAAGTAATTCATTTATAAAATTATCTACATGATTTAATGTCTTATCGAGTAGGTATAGGTGTATCTTGCGTTGACGGCAGACTGTTTTCGACCTAACAATGTTCATGAATATCGTAGAGCAAAATGCCATTGTATATATATCGATATTTAATTTTGATGTTGAAACTCGAAAAGGGATTTCCTGTCAGAGCTTATTTTTTTAATGTTCTCTGATTAACCTGGACAAGAGGAGGGCTATAGGTCAGGCATGCGTGAATGCCAAAGGCGGTGATAATTTGGCATCGTCATAGTCTGTTTATCCTTAGGAGAAGAGTTTGATTTCCCCCCAAGGGAAAAGAGAGCAGGTGAGGGAAAGGAGGAAGACTCCTTCCTCTTCAAGAGAAACATTTCTAAAGATGTCTTTTAAGGAGAGAAAAAAAAAGGGGGGAGGTGGACGGAAGATTATCAAGGATTTAGAAAATATGACGTAAATCGTATGTTGGTCTTTTCTTTAATTTTCTTTTACTTTCTCTCTGAACTTGAGTCATGATGTATTGCTCACCAGCAACCATTGAGATGGAATCATTCCCTTATCTCAGTTGCCACGTAACAAAACTTGTTGTAAGGAAGCGAGGCATAATAGAAAGATGTTGTACCGTATTCCCCCAGAAAGGAAGAGAGTGAGAGTTGTAACAGGTCGAGCAGGAACTGTGCAAAGAGGGAATGAAGGAAGTCTGCTTTGATGTTTATCAGTAAAAAAAGTAATGTCTGTGAATTGATAATATGCGAAAAGGTAAAGTGGGTCTTTTTACAAAATGACTTGTGGAAAAATACTTGTAGCAGACATGTGAATTATAACTAAGTAAGAAATCGAGCTAGTTTAAACTGTATTTATGAAAAGTAAGATCATGTGTTAAATAAAAATATATCACGTAGTATTTTGGATTGAATTGATTAAGAGGAGAGGGATAAGTTAAAACGTAGCTGAAGAAGAAGCTGTTAAGAGTTTGTCCAGAAAAAGATGATACATTTTTTTTGTTTAAGTGGGGAAAATGGAGAATAAAATATAAAGTCTGTGTTTTTATGCAGCTAGTCTTAGAAATGATCTCATTATAGATGTGCTTACCCATAATAATCAAATTTGTACTATTTCTAAATGCACATTTTAAAGACTTTGAAGAACAGCCATATTCATTAAAACAAAGATGACACCAATTTTTACTTAAGAAAAGTTATTTCTCGAAATTATTACATAATTTTATGGTAAACTTTTCATATCAAGCATTAAAGTAAGCTCACAAACATGAATAGAGCAATTGCTTTTTCAGGCCATTTTTAATCAAATCTGACGGCAGCTTCAGCGAGGCAAGTGGATTTGCAAAAGTTATTCGCAAGGGGCCTTGACACTCCCGCGCTCTCTCTCTCAAACGCTTTCAGCCATCAATCCAGAGAACTGCTACATTCCTAGTTGTGACGAGTTTTCTGTGTGATTTTTTGACATGATTTTCGTATGTGACATGCTTCAGGCTTATGAAACTTTTTGTGTTGACAAAAGATTCTTTCTTGTTCTTTAGTTTTTATTCCGAATGATTCTCGCACCATCATTGCCGATTAGGAGGGGATCTTTTCTCACTCGAAACGTAACTGTCAACGTTACAGTAATTTTGGGGCTTGTGTAAATATACCGCCGGATTGGGTTCCGAAAATTCTATCTTGTTGCTTGCCATGTTTCATGGATCCTCCTGTCACTCATGATTTGTCAGGTGACGTTTGTAAAGGAGTGGGTGAAGGTGTCCCGAAGATGTGTTGACAACATCATGAAGATTGCTGGTTTTGAGCAAAAGCTATATATTATACTTACTTGTTTTCTAGAATATTTTTTTATGATACCTATGATTTATTTGTCTTTCATTTTTAATGAGATACAGCTAAGTTATTGTAGCATGACAATTTTCTGCCGATACGCATTCGGGACAACTGTTTTTTATCATTTTTTAAAATTTTATTTTATTGCATAAAGTTCATATGAGTATTGCTATAAACGTATATGAAAAGAACTGGAAGCTGATTTGTTTTATTGTGATATTGCAGGGAACGTGCCTGTATGTTGGCAACATTATTAAAATTACTACTACAGACTACGTGAGGATAAAAGTTGTTAAAGAAAATCGCTGAATAGGGTATACAGGACAATTTCAGTCAGAGCTAGAGCCATAAATGTACTGGTAATGGAAACAGGGAGGAGAGAGGGATATATACTGCATAAATTTATGAAGGCTTCATTCTACATACCAGAGGTTTGTTTGTCCTTTTCATGATTATAGTTGATACACACACACACATATATATATAGAGGAGAGAAGTGAAACAGCTTTGTGTATAGAGGAGAGAAGTGAAACAGCTTTGTGCAAGATGCTTTGCCTACAATCCAAGGCAATCTAAAGCAAATTTGCATTCAGCAGGAGGAAAGGTGACCAAGAAGACTCGATATTACAAAAACAGCAAAGATTAAAGGAGTGTATAGCCGTTTTAATGCATACAAAAGTAATTAAGTTTGAGGTTCATCTTCAAATGAAAAACAGCTGTTCTGGATGAACCTAGCTAGTGGATTAACCAAGGAGAAGTTAATTGTAATTAACAAGAATCACTGATAAATTCACTTTCTGTTGTAAATCTTTTTGAACATCTTACGCAGAATGCGTTTAAGAGAATAAGACCTTAACTTAGATTATGAAAGGTTTTTATGGACAATATTACTGCATCTTGATAGTGCAATACCACGGGACAAATAAGCTCTATGCATGTTTTCATTTAGGCTTACAAAAACAGCATTATTCCTTTGGCCACTTCTGATTGCAGTTTTTGTTGATTTATTCTAGCACTGAATGCTTTACTCCTCTGGCCCAAATAAAAGTAATCACAGTTCTTACATGAGATTTTACAATGTTGCTACTCTGTTGTGAAAAATTTCTTGTAGAAAGAAAGCCCGAGATGACAACAATGCTGTCAGGAACATTGGGGAGAATACAAAAATTTTTGTATGAATTCAGTTATTTGTTGTTTTTCTGTATGCACATAATTATCCTGAAAAAAAGGCGAACAGCCACTTTTCTTCTGTTTCTAGGACGAATTTGATACCCAGGCCTTGTTTATGTAATTTTTCTGCAGTTATTTACTTCTAATAATATAGGTAAAGTAGCCAGTATAACATCTAAATACTGAAACCATGTTACAGGTATGTTTTCAAAATCTAACATATACAAATTCTATAGAACTGATGATAAAATGTTACCCATTTTATAACAAACTTTTATGTATAAAATTTCCATTAAAAAAGATTTACAGTCTCCAATACGCAATTTAAATCATTCCAAAATCTGACAGATTGTTAGTGGTAAATCTAATCAGATTAATTTATTTTTGAGATGTTTTAAGATATTACAAGAGGTAGGTGAGTAAATAAAAACATGCATTAATGCTTACCAATAGAGGTATCGGGGTAATAACTAAGAAATCTAGTTAAAAGAAATTTGGAATTTATGTAAGTGTATATTGCATTTGTAAGTTCATATTTAATAATGAAAAACTTTAAACAAAAGTTTATTATGGCAACATGAACCCTTTATGACGAGTTCTGTAAAATTTATATATGGGGTGTTTTTAAAAACATTGCATTCCTGAGATTATTCAAATACTTTATCCCATGGGTTCGGCATGTAAATTATGTTTTGGTTATATACTTGAAAATATAGAAGTCTGTATCCTTTAAAAAACTGAACGAACAAGTCCCGCCCATCAAAGTCACGCTAGAAATAAAAAAAAAAAAAAAAGATGGTTGGTTAACGTTTTCAGACGTTGCTATTGGCCATGAAACTTTTCAGTGTGAATTAATTACATATAGAAAAGCTGCAAATTATTCAACATATATACATTATTTTTCAGGACACCATAATAATATAAACAAACATTTCTGCATTCTCACAATCTTTCTGATATCTCTTCAATCTCAGAGGAAACCCTGAACTCTGTGTTTATCAAAACCTCCTTTAATGACCGTGTGTAGCTTAGTTGCCAGAATTTCGAAAAAATGGAAGATCTTCCCCCGTTTTTCCTCTTCCCTTTGAGCGTGAAAGAGGCGACTCTCACATTCTCCTTTCCTAAGAAGAGATGAAAAGATGTATTTTAAATCAGATTCTCTCTATTGAATCTTGAAAAATCACCTCCCTGAATTTGTAATATACACTGGGTCTCAAGGCCGAGTTATTTTTGGAAGAAAAATGATCCAGAAAAGTCAGTTGTTGTTTTCACGGAGAGGAATCGGGTACGGGTGGCGGCGTTGGTATAATTTTTTTTTATCTGCTTTTATCTTTTGCGACAAAATACACAGTAGGTGATTGAATGTTAATAATATGTTAATAATAATTAAACGCTGTTGTCCGTTAATAATTGTTAGTGATATTTTATTTTTGTTTTGTTTTGCAAGTATATTCCCATTTTTTTTTTCGCAGTATCATATGTATTTTTTCATGCTTCTAAACTAATCAGCACATTTGCAATGAAGATAGTCGTGGTAATATCAACAGAAGCATCATGAACAGAAAGAAAACAATTGTAAATGTAAAAGTCATGGAAAATGTAAAAAATATGACATTATCATAAATACTTTCCTTTGACCTATTGAGCCTAAAATAACCGTAATAGTGATAATAAACAATCTTTCCAAAATGGAAATCGAAGTAGGGCGAGGAACTGCAACCCAAAGTCAATTCGTGAACCCATGAGATTTGATCCCAAAGTCAAATTGCGTCGGTGAGTTTTCCTCTCTTTCTTGCTGTCTTGGTTACAATATTTTTCATTGATCACTCAGTGAAAATTTACTCTCTCTGATAAAAAGCTGATATTCGTGCTGCTCTAGTTCTCTTTGTGGCTTGTTCAAATAAGAGAAATTAAAAATATAAGTGACAAGTTTGAGTTCTCCAGAATTAAATAAATAAGTATTTGCTCAAACAATGGTAGTAGTTATATATGTATTTTTGCACAATACATAACTACGATAAAATAACCTTTTAAGTACCATGTTGTTCATTGGTATTTGTGGCGGTTATTGAGAAGCAAAACGAAAAGATAAAGGCAAAGTATCGGGATTCACTACCTCCTTTCCTCTTCTCGGTAATCATTTTTGGTCTTCATTGAATTTTCTCCCTTTATTTCTAATGTGAAAGGTCCCTTCACTTGATGCGGCAGGAGAAGAAGCAAGTTACAGGATATGTCCTCCTGCTTCCTGTTCATAAAACAGTCACGGCACCGTTTGCTTTGGTCCGAAAAATCATTTGGTTTTTCCTGTAGATGGATTTGGAAAGGCATTGTGGTGGATCGTATACTGTGAGTTTCCTTCCTGGCCATCAATCTTTTTCTGGGTGTTACGAGCATCACGTTCCCAGCAACACAAGTTCCACTGTGAACAAGAACAGCTTAGCCATCAGAAGTGCCGCAAAAAGCTTAGCTTAGCATACGAGTTTCCAAAATCCTAGATGGCCATTCATAGGTATTGACATTTAGGAGAATTCTTTGTCTTTTTCTGGAAATATATCAATGATTATGGTTTTGTGTCTGCTTTTAAATTGCAGTAGAGCACAGATCCGTTCTGCAAAGTATTTTCGGCAATGACATAAGTATTTTCTTCGAATAATGAGAAAATGCCTAGTGAAACTGTGATATGTTATCATTTAATCAAAGTGGTCTCATTCAGGGATATATTTGACGCTTTCCTTGATGGCGAGAGAATTTTTCGCTACCATGCCTTACAACTCTAACCTCATTTGCTTCTCAACCTTCTCTCTGTGGTTGCATACTTCCATTTCAGCGGCTTGCATGTTTGGGATATGGTTTACCAACCTGTTGTTAATTCAGCAAAGGACGAAGGTAACTGAGAAGTCTCCTTCCTCAGTTTTCACCCTGTTTTAGTAACCCCTTACCAGCGGAGGGGTGGCAGTGTTGTGAAAGATGTTTTCACACAACTCTTCTGTCGACGGCAGAGCTATAACAATTGTGTAAATGCACATTTTCCTGTTTTCAGATAGAAGTCTTATAAAGAAAAACGCAATGTCATGAAGCGAAAGACTCTCATCAAGTAAAATCGATCACATACCCAATATCAGCTTTTTACATCATACGGAACTTAATTTCCGATCTGTCTTGCGTTTGTTATTGGGGATGGCATTGTTGGAAGCATCACGTGAGAATCTTTGACGCTTAGAAAACAGTGATTCTCTTTAATCTGGCTTGTTGTCCACATTTTCCATGCCAGTTTACAATGCATAGGCATAGATGTTGTTTGATTCGCCCTTGATTCAAGTATGAAGAATACCGATGAAGAATACCCATATAAACTGGTTGATGGTTCATAGGTATAACTGACTTGGTAGTGGAAAGATGAAGTTTAAGTCCATTTCGTTTAAAACGAAGGACTTTTGCCAGCCAGTAAAAACGTTCCCTCTCGATTGAGGGGAAAAGCGTCAACACTTTTTTTCTGGGAAGGGCAACTGACCTTTATTCTAAGAAGGGTATGTGATCTTTATTCTGGATAGAGAAATCGCACATTTTACTAATAGAATACCTCCATTTATTTATAAAATTGTTCATTTTTGAAACCAAATCCCATTTTACTGCTGCTTGTATTTAATCGCCTTTATGCTCTCTCGACCCCTTTTTCGCATATTGCGTTCTCCCTCTCCTGGTGAAATCCTCTTTGCGAATATTGAAAGCTTCTGCTACCTGCGTCGACGGACGATATCTTATATAATGATTCAGCGATATGGAATTGTGCAATTCAGCCGCCTCAATCACATAGTCGTTGTCTGACATTAGATGGGTAGAAATGTATTCTTGAATTTTAAAGATTATTTGTCATTTTCAGCACTGCTTTTCCAGATGTTTCATAAGCGGTTTTACTTGAAATTATTCATTTATTATTAAGTTCAGGGTTTGGGAAGAAATAGAGATTTTTTTTATATACAGATTATGCAGATGCTTCTGGAATAAGAAAATTTCACGCTGCTAATGGATTCAAAACTAAGCAGCTTTACATTGTGTCTTTGTTGTGTTTCATCAGAAAGATATAACACTCGGAAAAACATGAGCACTTAAAATTAGGCGGAGTGCGAACAGTTTCTCTTCATGTATCTCAAGAAAATTAAAACTTTATCATAAAGTATAATACTTTACGTAGCCTTCAGCACATCGGAAAAGAAGAAAGTTAATTTGCTGCCCAAAGTATTCATAAGGAAAGTGATAAAAACTTGAAATGTATTCCGGCGCGATGCTCGTCTGCAGCAGTCTTGAAGGGTCAGAAGAGGAAAGAAATATCCCGCTCCATTTTGGTGTTGTCTTCTGCTTCCTTTTAACATCTCTGGCGACTCCTGTTTCTGACCAGAGAGGAGAGGACAAGACTTGGTCTCACATCGAAACCAAAGTAAGAACTCTTTGTATATCAGTTCGAGATATTTCTTTTGCCTGCTCTCTCTCTCTCTCTCTCTCTCTCTCTCTCTCTCTCTCTCTCTCTCTCTCTCTCTCTCTCTCTCTGTCAGACAAATCAACACAAAACTTCCCAAAATGAAGTGCTGTTACAAAGGACATTAAATGAAAGCTAAAATTACATTGAGTATAATACTTAATAATCTCGCTGTAGAACTTTTCCAAGTTATGGAAAATCAGCTAGATTCATGGCTGTTGGTAGAAGCAGACCTCAGCTTCACAGAAAACTAATACGACAAACTTTCAAATCAACTGAAGAAAAGTTACACTTTTATGAACCTCGAAGTTTACCAATATGAAAGGAAGGATAGAAAGCTAGCCGTAAGATATGCCTGATTAAAAGCGTCGCTCCAGTGAGAAAATGGGACATATAAAAACATGAATTTAGAGTTACCGTTAATTGTGAGTAAATGAACTGATAAAAATATAATAGGCGCCATTCCTTTGATTAAATTTGATTTAATAATCTAAATGGCTAGATTATCAGGTATCGTTTGTATCCGTACTTATTAAAGACTGAAAATTTAGTTTGTGTGATGATGATAAATAATTATGGTACGCTGTAAAATTTGATTACGTGATCGTTGTGCGAAAATAATTGTTCGAAAACAGTTATTCGAAAAACATATATTAGAATGGAAAATTGTTTGAATGAAAAATATTCGAAAGGACAATAATTACGAAGTGATAATTATTCGAAATTCAAAATTCTATATTTAAACAGAAATGCAAAAATTAAAAATCAAGTACACAAATGATAATTACTGGAAATACACACATCTGTATTTTAAAAAGTGCAATGATTAAAAAAAACAAATTTCCTTATAAAGTTCAGGTATATGCTACTGCACGTAAATACTCAACTACTGAAGAGTAGGCTACTTGTTAAAGGATGCCACTCATTTCTGAAGTCTTTCATTTGCGTCTCGGTATTTCTTGGTGCTCTTGATATTTTGGCGACCTGCTCTTACTTTTGCAATATGAATTTCTTTCAAGTCCTGTTCTCTGTTAAGGGCGTCTAAGAATTTCCGTGTTGTGGGTTGATGGGATGACACTTGCTGTAAGAAAGCCCTATGCCATCCTTCAAAGGCGTCATTAGTCCTTGGTAAACCAGCATTGACTCTCTCAAAGCAGGACCACACACATATCCCGAACATACATAGGGCTTCGTCTATGACGTCATGAAGGACGACCAATCCATATATCTTCAAAATAATCCAGAATAGGATTCACTGTTGGAGGAAGTATATTTGGATCTAATAAAGTCTCAAATGATTCAGTCACTTTAACTACGGGGACAAAGGCTAGGGTTAACAGCATTCGAATGCTTAAAGCAAATCCGGAGTCGGTATCATAATTTACCTCAACACCACAATCGCGAATTTTTCGATACAGGCATTGGCTGACCTAAGTTAAAAAGACATCCCTAATGCGAAGCCATGTTGAATTCTTCTTTAACAGCCGTTACAGTGGCAAGCTGAAAATCTGACGTTACAGTCGTAACTTGTAAATTCGGAACGCTAGACTTAATTTGAGCAAACAGATTTTTTAAAAGTGTCAGCCCCTTATCTGGAAGTAAGGCAAAAACTATCGGAAGTTATTCTTAACAGCATGTACTGTATATAATTGTTCAAATAGTTAAGGTACAGTTTTAAATGTTCCATCCACTTGTAAATGTTCACGACGCGATTATACTCAAATTATTATGAATTGAGAAAATGAGCATTCTGCCATCGGAAGGGCCTGTATCATATAGCAAAAACTGCTCCCCTTTATTAAATTTTGTCTGTTCATCAGTGAAAACAATTTCTTTTCTATAAATGGGTTAGCTAAGCCGACTCTCTCCTTTTGTCTTACATTGTGAATAGTCCTTTTTATAGAGCTCATTGCTAGTAAAGCATGGGTTACGCTTTCACTTAATTGCGAGGCAGCAGTAGAAATGACATAATGAGGGGAATCACGGCTTTCTTTAGTCTTTTGTTTTACTCTGTTCATGAAACTACGCACTTGGACGTTTACGGAATCACCAGAATGATTATGTTTACGAGAAACTTTAATCCCTTCACCGTCATTAGTTATTACGCGGCTTTTACAATAGGATGCAAAGTTCTTGCACTTCCAATATATTTTGGTTTCAACTTGCTCATCTTTCACAAATAGGAAACCATCAATTTTGAACATGGCCTTGCCTTTTTCATTTCAATATATTCCAAGGAAATGATAGATTTCTCTGCTGGACGGATAGCTAGCTTTTTACCCTCCGACACCGATAATATCTGTCTTATTGTCGTTTGTTCATTTCGAACAATTGCATTTCGAACAAGTATCCATTTGAATAATTCTTTCGAGAAATTTCCCATTCGAATAACTGTTTTTCGAGTAATTGTTTTCGAACAATTTTCTCGACACGGTAAAATTTAATCGTCAAGTGGTCTTTGAGAGTGGATACCTCCTTCGATGCCAGCCTTTTATGTCATTTGTGGCTGCGCTTACGCAAAACATTTCGGGAAAAGTAGAGACGATTTTAATTAAATTAAATTGAAACATTTAGTGGCTGTCTTGCTCCAGATGGTAAACGTTTGTTAGGTGTCGATGAAGATTGGGATGGTTTCTGTATGTTTCTGGAGTTGGAGCTTAACGTTAATGGTAGGTGAAAGCAGACACCAATATAAAGTAGGTTCTTACTTGGGGAATGATACAGAACAAAGCGAGGACACAATTTAGATACAAGCCATCGGGACGACCTCTGGCTCACGGACTGAATGATTGTCCCGGAAGTAACAGTTTTGACGACATGTTGAAACAGCATTATTACCATGACATTCATCGTTAAAGGAGGCATCAGTTGTACATAAACATATGACCATTATTGTTTTTAAGGGAGGTATATTAATGGTTTATGAACAAAAGAATAAGATATTCATTATAAGAGATAAATACAATGATTAATAATGGGAAAATGAGGAACGTCTTTCTCGTATAACAAATGTACCATGATATCTTTCATATACCAACAGTTTCCATGGTAAAAAATAGCTCACTATTTCTCAAAACCCGCTTATCTAATATCAGGATGTAAAATTTTACAAAACACATTCATACACAGGCACAAGGCAAAAAACATTCATACACAGGCACAGGGAAAAACATAAGTCTTTCAAACTTTGTTCGTTTGATGGAGTATAGTTTTATATTATTTTTTGCCATAAGTGGAAATGCCCCAGCACTTTATTTTCGCACTGGCGTTTATTATTTAATAATAATACTACGTTTGACATTCCTTCAGTTTTAACGAAAAAAAGTCATAGAACCTACTGTATTTTGGATGGATAAATGTCAGCTTAAAATGCCTTCTTCCACCTTCCATAAATCACTCTGGGTATGGTTTTTTCTCGGAGAATTCTGCGTTTCGTCGATATACCAAAATTCATGGCTTGTCATAAACTTTCCATCATCGAGTCTTGCCCTTTATGCCAAGGACCTTCTTGTAGTTCTGTTGTGCGTGGGCAAAATTTGCTCATTTAATTGTTTGATATACATCCTTGGTAAGCTACTGCAGTGGCATTATCCTGGCCTGAGATGAACTTCACCTTGAAGTTCAGTTCATTAAAATCAGCGAGGGTTCTGGCCAGTCGAGAATCCACCATTGCATCGAGTGCTGGTAGATTAGAGGTTTGTGATCACTCCAGATGATGAGCGTCTGTTTCTCTCATGAAGAGCCCTACAGCTATAGAACACCATTAGAGATTGGAGAGAAACTAACTCTCGTACTATAATAGAATACTTGCATTAGTTCCTGAAGAATGGTACCAAAGAATCTGGTATTGGTTTCATATGTTGATCTTGTTTTTGCTTTAAGCGTGGCCTAGTTTCAAAACCTCAAACACCCACGTATAGTAGAAGTATACCTGGATCACCAGAATCAGGGAGTGTTAACCCTCTTGAGACATAATTTGCTCAAGTTGGTCAAATCACTTTCCTTTGCTCTGTTCCATTGAATTTTCTATTTTTTGTTACCCATTAGTTTCTGGCAATGATTATTTGTTAAAGAGCGGCGTGGAATGAACTTCCTCAGCAAATTAACTAACCTAGGAACCACCACATTTCTTTAACTGTGGTTGGATTTGGGACATTGACCATAGTCTCAACATTTTAGAGATGTCTTATGTCTTTGTACCCATTTGTATTAGTTATATGTCCAATTTATTCTTGATTCAGTGAAACATTTCTTTTTGGATAAAATTAATGGTAATGCCAACTTTTTCTAAGGTTTTCAACACTATCCACCAATTTAAATATAATTCTATTTTTATGCTTGACTAAGAAACTGGATAATTCTGTCGTTTTCACGTGAATCGTTTATTAATGACTCCATTTTCAGCTTTTGTTGGTTAAAACACTTTTAGTTTATGTTAATATACTAATTTACCGGTGAGGATTGTTATTCAAAAATTAATATTTCTCTGAAATCTAGAAAAAACTCTCGCTTCCTTCACTTAACAATAGGAAGAGCCAGTTCCCGACTCCAGCTGAGTACTGTAGCTACAAGTTGATGGACCTGATAGATCTGATATCAGTCATAACACAAACCTAAAAAAAAAAAAAATAAAATTGGTGGCGCGCACAAAACAAGAAGACACAAAGATATAATGAATAAAGAGAGGATCTGCTACATAATACTGAGTGATTTCTTTTAATTTCTCTTATTTAGTCAGAGTACGTTAAAGAACAAGTGAATATGTGTCATCCATAAGTGAAACGTTTTTAGTGAATAACACTGCCACTGTTCAAGTAAACGTAAGTTTGACAGATATAAAATGGGAAATTTTTTTATTTGATTACTTTTCTTAATTTTTAAAATGTTTTGACTATTTATCTGTTGATCTTTTACGTATATAATAATAACTGTAAAAGTAAAAATAGCGAACGTTAAATTGAATAGATGGGTTCATTGATTCTCAGATATAAACCATATTCATATTTACAAAAAAAAATGTTCAGAGAAGGCCCTTTCCTCTTGGATGAGTATATGGTCTTGGATACTGTGAAATAACTCGTCTGAAAATACACACCTGAATCCTATAAAAGCACAGGATCATTAGAGACCATCAGGATAAAAGTAGTAGAGGAGAAGCAGGAGGATGTGTTGAAAATGTGATTAGGTGGCGTTCGCGGGCATGAACGTAAAAAAAAAGAACTGAAGAAACCCAAGTGGGAATTACTTTTAGAAAAGTCATGAAGGATGAATATGACTTGTAAAATTGAGATCAAGAGCGAAAAATTTAATAGCAATAAAACGAACGTATGGTTTAGGTGGGCTAGCGTGGACCTTAGGTCTGGAACGGTGTGATGTCAAAGGATTATATTCAAAGAAAAATGAAGGAAAAAAAAAAGACTCCCAATCCAGTAAGTTTAGACGGGGTCCGTTTTCAAAAGAGAATGAATGAGTGTCTCCTCCCCAGTGAGAGATAAAGTAAGTTTTCCGACCGTAAGAGATTGCGTTTGTCTTACTTAGGGATGCTGGTTCCGATGCTTCTGTGCAGATGCTGCTGTTAGGGGAAAGATTCATTCGGGGAGAGATTTCCCTTGTCATCCGTCTTCATGGGAAGGAAAGAAACCTTTCTTGCTGAGAGAGAGAGAGAGAGAGAGAGAGAGAGAGAGAGAGAGAGAGAGAGAGAGAGAGAGAGAGAGACTGCAGTGTTTCTTGAGATTTCACCAGAGAGACCGCGCGGATAGAAAAATATTTGAATATAAGAGAATTTTTATATCAGCAGACCTTGAAAAATAGACTTCAAGGTGAAGTTTCGAAATGTCAGTTCATAAACATAGAAAGAAATCAAATACTAGATTCCATATTTCCAGCATGGCTTCTTATACTTGTTATGACAAGACTTGACGCGAGCTTCCGACATTTACTCAAAAGAAATATGCAAGGACGAAGGTGCCCAGAAGGAAAAGAATCAGAAGTGGACATTGGAAATTTATTACCTGGCCTGGGTACATAAGTTGCAGTGATAAATGATAATGGGATTGGTCTTAGCCTCTACATTTTTGCGCTCTGTATTTCAGTTTCAGATTCCGAGCCTATTCCATTCTCTTGTCTGTTATGAAACTTAACAGATATAAAAGTAGGACTATTTTTATCATTTTTATTTTATTCCATTATTGTCACTTAAATATTATCTCGATCACCACAGTCTTCCCCTGACCATCATTATCCAGAAATAAGATCTTCAAGCATCACATCATCCTTTCTTTCACCTTTCAGCGGATCCCCATTATCGCTAAAAGGGAGCGAGAGAAGAAGGTTTATTCCTCAAAGTTCGTGTAAGATTGACTGGAGATCTTTTCCCCTTTAACTAGCTCTATGCATAAAAGGAGCTCTGCCCTTCTCAGCGCCCCTCCCCTCCCATACCCTGCCTGTCCTGGTACACCAGCTGAAATCTTGAGAGAGGAATGAAGCCAAAAGGATTCCTGGAAGAGGGGAAAGAGATCTCAGATGGGAAAAGGAGGTAATCGTCAGACTAAGGGATGTCGTTAATGATATAGGGAAAAACGATGGCTGGCAGAAAGGATTTCTCCCTTGCGAACTGAGGTTTCCGGGGAGAAGAAGAATCAGAGGGGCACAAGAATCGTCAGGAGGAATGTACTGTAAAGATTGCAAGACGGTGGATTTAAAAATGATTTAGTGAAGGCGAACTCAAAAGAAGATATCAAAATTTAATCAAAGAAGGAGAAAGGCTGTATGAAATTATTAGAATACAAGTAGATTCGAAAGAAAACACCTGTTACACAAGATGTTCTCTCTCCATATGCAAAACTTCCGCTGCCACCTTAAAGCCGGTACTACTCTTTCTATATTGGTGACAGGAAGAGACCTTTGCTTGAAGTTAAAGTATACCTTAGTTTAACCAGACCACTGAGTTGATTAACAGCTCTCCTAGGGCTGGTATGAAGGATTAGACTTATTTTACGTGGCTAAGAACCAGTTGGTTACTTAGCAACGGGACCTACAGCTTATTGTGGAATCCGAACCACATTATATCGAGAAATGAATTTGTATCACCAGAAATAAATTCCTCTAATTCTTCATTGGCCGGTCTGAGACTCGAACGCAGGCCCAGCAGAGTGCCACCGAGAACTATATCGACCCGTCCAACGAGGACCTTTTGCTTGAAGTAAAATCTAAACGTGGAGCTTATTACCTTGAGACTGGCCTTCTGGCTCTCTTTTGTATTGTTGATATTTTGACCGTATGGCTAAAGTAGTTTTTAAAAAATGATGCGGAGTCTTGCGAACTTAAAAGAAAATAATTAGGTACAAAAAGACGAACAATATTTAGTTTCATTGCCTTGTTATATGAAACTTTTATTTTATCAGCATTGTGTATTGTGCTTGACGTAAAATGCTAATGTGTAAATTAAACATTAAAATTATTATTACAGTCAAGACCTGGGGTTTATTAGCTCTCTGCATGACACTGCTTCAGTACATATGGCATATTAAAAAGAAAAAAAGAAAACAGTCATTGAAGTTAATGGTAGTGGAAGCCATTTCTAAGGAAATCACAAAAATAAACCGTCCTGCTATATCCCGCGCTTCTGTTATATTTTATGATTTTCGGAAACTTTAATGTCCGTCATGTTTTTATCCTAGATATGTTGCAGATAATATTTACTGGCCGAGAGACAAAGTGAGATGAATGCTGTTTTCTGGTGTGCTTGTTACTTTACGTGTTATCATAATACCTCTATGAAATTTTCAACCCAGGACATTTACTTACAAGGGTGCTGTCCGTAGACTGCCCAAATGTATTCGAGTACAATGAGAAAAGAAAATACCTGAAGGTGGATGAACCTAATTTTATTAATTCATCTGGACATCGTTAGTGTCTGTAAGCCTCACTCCCAAAGTGACGCTTACAATCAGAGGAATTTAAGAGTTACTTTAATTGTTAAGAAAAGCAGGGGTAAATTGGTTGAATTTTTAAGGGAGCAAAGTTTTTTATGCCTTCGAAAAATAAATAATTAGAAAAGGACAGCGACCTGATAAAAATAAATGAGCAGAGTTTTTTATGCCTTCGAAGAATAATTAATTAGAAAAAGACAGCGACCTGATAAAAATAAATACATATATAAGCTTAAGTAAATCACAAAATTAGTATTATTACTATAAATATAGTTAAAAGGCCTTTTGTCCACGGAATATAATCTTGACAACATTGATCTTCAAATGTCAGTTACCTGTCTGGCATTAGTAATGCCCCTCGTCATCAACTTGTTTCCCATTCCTCTGGTCTCTTCTTACTATAAATATTTAAGAATTTAAAAGTTGACGTCAAGGTATCAGTGAGTTATTTTAAAGATGAACGACATGTATTTTATTCTTATTTTGGTTATCCTTTGATGGACAGTTAACAACAAAGAAAGATTTCCAAGATATTTCGTCATTTTGGTTGGTTGGTTCAATGAACGGTGTTGTAACGTGTTGTGTATGAATTGCTGCTTTGAATCAGAGGAAAGAATTCTTTAAGGAATGATTTAATGTATGTCATGTACTGTCGTGATGCTTTGTTGTGTGTCGTAGTTTGAATGCTCCTTAAGTCGGATGTTTATCCTTTGGTGAACAGCTTCTTCTGATGGTTATCCAGATAATGAACCATTTGAAGTATAACTTAATTAAAACCTCACTCATTATTGTCCTATTCATAATTCACTTCATGATTCTTCCCTTTCTTTTTGTAAGAGAACTTAAGAAAAATAGAGAAACAAGTTCATTTACAGCTCAGGGCTATAATTTCACATGTTCACCCAAGCACACAAACTGAATATAAGAAAGTGATTTTCGGTTACATTTAATGTATCCTAAATCTTTAAAATACAAAAATACAGATAATTCATGTCAGTCTCTTTACTAGAAAGGGATGAGGAAAGGCTCTTTCACTTTCAGAATGAAGATTTACCCTTTTAAAATCCCTCAGGTCAAAAAGGCTGTATCATAAAGGTTTAACAGAAGCTTAGGAAGAAGATTAACTTAGCCACGGCGGAACGACTTAGCCATCGTCGGTCATGAACGAGGCTTTGACTCGAATTGCCTTCAGAAGGAAAAGAAATAGTTCTCAGGATTTCAAGAGAATCCCAGATTTCCAAGCTGGGTAAGGTTTCGTTCATAAGGACGACAATCAGTAAGAAAGGATTTTGTTGTGAGGATTGAGTCAAGATTTCACATTCATCCTTCATTACGTCAATAATATTTTTTCAAGTTTTTTTCCTTTCATGCTTTTCTGTACCATATTTTGTGTTCCGAATTGATCTTTTCTTTTTTGTTTCTTTATCCTTAACGACTGAATTATGAGATTAATCCTGTTTATAAATTACCACATTTTTTTATATTTAAATTGAACCGTTGCTTGATACCATCTAAGAAATTAAATGGTGGACAAATTAATGTGATATCCCATTATGTTATAGTCCAGTTTTCTCCGCGTGTGTTTGTCATTTACAGTAATATTCACCTTTTGTGTATTTGGTTGATTGAATAGCAACTATGCATACTGTTCATTTGGTTGTGGTATATTTCACTCATAATCTTTTATTTAGTTAAGTTTGCGAGATAGAAAAAAAGGTTGTGGAGGGTTGGTGGGGGAGTCATGGATGTTTTGCCTCCCCATACATTCATAAGAATTTAAAGCAACCGTCCCCATAAGGTAAAAATGCTCTTTGGATATTTGCGTGGCCTTGGCAAAAACTTCGTTCACTATAAAGTCTTAGTTTTTACTTAGCCTTTTTTAGTTTTCTGTAAAAGAAAACTATTGTATCGGATTTGTCTGTCCGTTCGCACTTTATTCTGTCCGCACGTTTTTCTGTCCGCCCACAGATCTTAAAAACTACAAAGACTAGAGGGCTGCAAATTTGTATGTTGATTATCCACCCTCCAGTCATCAAACATACCAAATTGCAGCCCTCTAGCCTCAGTACTTTTTATTTCTATTTAAGGTTAAATTTAGTCATAGTCGTGCTTCTGGCAGCGATATAGGATAGGCCACCACCGGGCCGTGGTTTAAAGTTTCTTGGGTCGCGACTCATACAGAATTATACCGAGACCACCGAAAGATAGATCTGTTTCCGGTGGCCTTGATTATGCGCTGTAGCGGCTGTACAGAAAACTCGATTGCGGCGAAGAAACTTAGGCGCATTTTTTACTTGTTTATTTCGGATCTGGGCTATGTAAGGGCGCGTTGTTACTTGTCCATTATTCCTTCTTTCAAAAAGTGGAATGTCCTTCATTGAAATGAATACGTGGTGTATCATCTAGTAGGGAACATGATCTAAGTTTTATTTAATAAATGTAATGGTTGAGCACTTGCTCTTGTAAGCAGCAAAATGAATCTATGCCTAGGCAATAACTATCCTCTCTCTCTCTCTCTCTCTCTCTCTCTCTCTCTCTCTCTCTCTCTCTCTCTCTCTCTCTCTCTCTCACACATTGATTCTTAAACCCAGAACAAAAATTCTTTAACATTAGTTATCAAAGCAAACGCAGACAATTCTTTATAGGAGAAAGAGGCTAGGATCATAGTCAGACGAGGAGTTTCATAGAGACAGAAAGCTTCTTTATTTTTATTCGCTTTTCCTTACAGGAATTCATCTTGGTACAATACACTGTCCCTGGATGAGAATGTAATGTTATGTGCATTTTTAAATTGACTTAACGTTATATCCTAATCTTCGTAAATTGCTATTAAGGTATGTATGGAACAATATTTTTTGCATTATAGCATGTTGATTTGAATTATTTTTAGTATGACTTCTTAAATGACTGAATTATTCTTTATTGATAGGTTGGCGATGTTTTGATTTTGTTCCTTGCATCTTTGCATTACTGGTTGTATTGTTACTTAATTATTAACATTTCAAGTTCTTTTGACTCATAAATGACTGTAAGAGGAAGGGCGAAGAAATAAATGTAATGCTTATTATATGTGATAAAGTGCTCTCTTGGGATAGTGTGTCTTTTAAGCATCTACTTTTAAAAGTAAATTCTTAGCATTTTTTACCAAAGACTGAGTAGAACTGACCAGTTGCCCGGTTCAGAAAGCTTGGAATACTCGTACAAACGTTGGGAAGAGGAAAAGAGAAACTGCAGAACATTGAGAAAGAAATGAGCAGAATAATAGTATCTTGTCATAGGATGGTCAGCCAAGGGACAAATATCAAATCTGCTTTAGATGATCGTTGCAGAGATTTTACAAGTGCTGCTCTTTTATGGGACCTGTCTGAAAGAACATCGAATTCTAAAGAATAGGTGAGATACACCTTTTGGTTATCGTGTTTTTTTTTTTTTTACTTTTAACTGAAGACCATTTATAAAACCGTGCTGTATTGGGTTCTCTTTAATGAATATTAATTCACAAACTGCAATCAAATTATTAGTCACAGACATGGGAAAAGACATCGATGTTTCCATTACAAATCTGTCCTAAAATACCAGATTATCATGGAAAGTGAAATATAAAAAAATCGAACCATGAAAATCAAATAACGTAGAAAATCAGAATCGGTAATAATCGCATCCTCCTTACGTCAGAATCACAGAATTCACTTTTAAAGTAAACGTTTAAAAGGTATACCGGCACGAGACAGCACACCATGGCGAAAAAAAAATATATATAAATACATCGTGTTGCCAACTGGCTTAATTTTTGTTGAATTGGTGGAAAAAGTTTTGTGGCATTCAACAGTCACATAACATGTAGCATGCTACAAGCAACAACGGTGTTGCCTTGTCGCAGGCGACATGTCTCCTGGTTGAAAGCCGCATTCAGCATACTTGTTGAAAGCCAGTCAAGTCGCATGCTACGTGTTGCCCGTGTTGCCTCGGTGGAATCGCCCCTAGGGACTCTGGTCCTCGTCCGTGAGTGAACAAGGAAAGGTTTCTTTTTCCTTCATTAATTCTCATTGTCTTATAAATAAATATATTCCAATTTTCTATTCTCGATCAGGAGACTTTAGACACATCACCCCGCGCTTTATCATCATCATCATAATCATTTTCTCTATCCATTTAACAAAGATTCTAAATTTGTGAGCTGGAAGGTGACTTTACACTTCTTCAATATCTTAAGAGTCATAGTTAGGAATAGATTCAATACATGATGTTTAATAGACGAATATAGATCATAGATGCCTGTTTTCTATTGGTGAGCTGGCATCACGTAAAGACGCTGGAGGAGAGAGAGAGAGAGAGAGAGAGAGAGAGAGAGAGAGAGAGAGACGGGAAGAGAGCCGCCTGCTTTCAAGCGAGAGCAAGGAAAGATGAAATCGATGTGATGTTATTTTCGCTCCCTTGCACAAACAGATTCCCTGTAAAGCGCTTTCTTACGACATGATAGACTCCACGACATCTCTCGTCTTTCGGTATTATTCAGGTAACGAGGTGAATTGTTGATGTTGATCCGTACCAAATTAACCAAATTAGATCACTTTGGTTGATTGTTGCTCAGAATATACGTTGGAAAGAGCTCTTGTTTGTACAATATAACCTTATCGAGCATAGGAAATATAGTAAAAATAAATAAAATAAACAACATGATATTATCAATAAAGGCCAAAGTTGGATGAAGGAGGGTTTGAAACATTAATTGAACGGTTTTCTGAGTGAGATGATTAATAGGCCTAATATAGTCGGATATATATATATATATATATATATATATATATATATATATATATATATAGAGAGAGAGAGAGAGAGAGAGAGAGAGAGAGAGAGAGAGAAACTGAAACGTACGAAAACCTCTCTGATCTTTTCTGGGGGCAGTGAGTCATATTGAGATCTGACCGCCGATAGGTAAAGGGTAATTCAATACCTTGTATTTTCAAAAGTTGCGTCAATTTTTACGTCCTTTTACAGCGGTGCTGTTTTGGTAACGAGAGAAAGGATATGGGGAAAGCCAAGCGGACTCCGGAACCGTCGGGGTGGTTGGGAAGACATGTCGGGACTGGGGAATTATTGGAGCGTTCGGAAAGGCAATTTGAATTTGGAGATGTAGTATATGATAAATTCTTTGAAAGGGAACACTGAAAGATGACGGTAAAACGCGTGGTGTTCCTCGCCAAGGGAGTGCTGTTTTGAAAGCGGCCAGTAGCAGACAAAATATGGTAGCTGCCGTAAGTGATGGAGCTTACAAGTTTTGAACAGAGTTAAGAAGAGTGGCTTAAAAGTTAAGTTAAGTATATCTTGGTTTAACCAGACCACTGATCTGATTAACAGCTCTCCTAAGGCTAGCCCAAAGGATTAGATTTATTTTACGTGGCTAAGAACCAACTGGTTACCTAGCAACGGGACCTACAGCTTATTGTGGAATCCGAACCACATTATGACGAGAAATGAGTTTCTATCACCAGAATTAAATTCCTCTAATTCTTCATTGGCCGGTCGGAGAGTCGAACGCTAGGCCAACAGCGTGCTAGCCGAGAGCTCTACTCACCCCTCCAATGAAGAACTAGAGTGGCTTAAAAGTAGGTACATATTGAAATGAAGTATTACCCAAAATGAGAGAAATGAATGAAAGAGGAATAATCAGAAACGAGGCCTAGAAAATATGAACAGCACGTCGACAATCTTTCAATTTGCATCACTTGTCGACAAGCTTACATGTATTAACGATTACTGTATTATAAATAAATGTTCATTTTATCAAGATTTCAAGAGAAACAAAGAGGGGGAATAAGAAATGAGCGGAAAACTGCTACCCGCTGAAAAAAGGAAAGTTTTCAGCACAGCAGTATTTTATCATTCCTGCCGGAGTTCCGTCATTGAGTTAGTGCATTTATGATAACACACCATCATGGTTTTTGTCTGCCTCACAGAACATACTTTTTTCTTTATATTATCAAAGTTTATTATTTTAGGATAGATATTTTGTAAAAGATCGATTGTTCTTATCAGCACTGGACTTGCAATGCCTATTTAAACAGACATTTCCTTCTTTCTGTAAATAAATCCGGAATTAATGAATTCGTGAGCCTATTTTGCAGAATTCTGTAAAATGAGCCAATCATCGAAAAATGAAATTAAATCCAATAAATTGTCCTCCAGCGATGCCGTTATTCGGATTGAATAAGTTCCCTTGGTTCGAAGTGTGCTGGTGGAATGGCCACTTTATCTTCTCCCTTGAGTGACTAACCTCGCTACATTTTTAATTTCCTTTATTTCAGTTTGAACAGACACAAGCAAATTGATCAGATGAAGTAAATTTCATCTCAACACAACAGAAGTAGCGTTTACTTTCATTTCTGAAAAAGATGTCTTCGGCCCCTGGCTGTAACCCCTTTCTTTCCTTTTACTGTACCTGTTTTCATATTCTCTTTCTTCTATCTTACTTTTACCGTCTCCTAACAGTTGATTCATAGTGCAACTGCGAGGTTTTCCTCCTGTTACACCTTTTAAACTTGTACTGTCAATTTCCGTTTCAGCGATGAATGACCTCATTGGTCCCCGTGCTTGGCTTTTGTCCTAAATTCTGTATTCAATTCAAATCAAAATGATTGACAGACAGATGGGGCCATGTTCATAGAGGAAGAATGATGATACTCGAGATCATTTTTCTTTCATAAATTGAAATATATGATTAATTAAAATATTGATAATGGATAGTCAGGGTTTTTATTACTAAGCAGGGTAAAAATTATATGATATAAGCTTGTCCATGTGCACTCGGGTGGTCTTCATATTGAATTACTATGAAATAGTTGGAGTCAAAGTACATCATGACGCAGTGGATATTAATACTAGAAGCCTGGGCTTCATACCTTCATTCTAATTGGGTGACATTAGTTTTCGGGTTATTTAATTTCCCTCCAATTACTCCCATATCCATTTATTGCTTTCATCAAGTATAATACGTTTACTGCTATAAAAACTAAAATTTATTTTTGTTAAGAAAAAATGTAAGATATCAAAAAGTAATGCTTCACATCTTGCTTAATTCTTTTTTCATGTAGTTTTTCCCCAGATTATTCAAGCAAGTAAAAGTTAATCTTGTCCCAGAGAGTGATGGCGCCTGTTCTGACGATAGAGAGATGATGCTCACCTGTCAAGACCTCCTCCTCCTCCTCCTCCTCCTCCTCCTCCTCCTCCTCCTCCTCCTCCTCCTCCTCCTCCTTAACTGTAGCTTCTAATTCAATCTACTTATCTTGTACTACAGAAAAAAACTGAGAATTATTTTTGCATCCTCAATTTTGCTCATTTTTCCTTCTTTTTTCTTTAAACTTCTTTTGACATATAAATGCATAGATAGGCGAAGGGGGTATATCATTTAATTTACTTAATTTTCCTGTATTCAAATGAAACACAGGATAATAATAATAATAATAATAATAATAATAATAATAATAATAATAATAATAATAATAATAATAGTGAAAGCTTTTTCACTGATAGGTTGACTGGTTCATAGCCACGCACTCTTGCAAATAGTTGTAGCTGGAATCTTTCATTTTTTTTTTTTTAAGTTAGCTATTTACTACAGAAAATACATTGTGATGGTGCAATAGATAATTATTTTTCATTCAATGTTTTAACAATTTGCTAATCTATTTATTTGGTAGTTTTATTCGTATATGTTGTGGATCCCTTGGAGGGAGGAAAGGTTGCCAAAGTGCGAGATGAACCCCTCCTCCGCAGGTCAGAGGTAACGTTATTCATTCTCTGGAAGCATCCATGTTATAAATGTTATTTGTTGCGGTTACCACTCGTCCATTTTTCTTACACCTCGCTTAAGTTTAGTACGCACTCCATTATTCGGGTTTATGTTAGGTGTGCCCCCTCAGCTTCTGAATTATGAAAATACGATTTTTTTTTATTACAACATTACTTTACCTGGACATTTTGCATTCTTTTCAGTGTAAGAGAATTCTGTGTCATTTCATGTGTCAAGTACAACTCAAAAGTTTCTGCTGTTTATGTTTATGGAGAGCAGCTCGAACTTTTTTTTTTTTCCACTAGTAAAATTACATGTTCATTTTCGTAGAGAACAAAATAAAGGAAATGCATGCAAGTGTTATGATTTTGCAATCTCTCTCTCTCTCTCTCTCTCTCTCTCTCTCTCTCTCTCTCTCTCTCTCTCTCTCTCTCTCATCTAACACTGGTTACCTATTCTTTCCCCATCCCCTCATCAAACCCCCTCTCCCACTTCCACTGTTACTCCTCTCCCTACCTTTGTAGAGTTCTTATGGTCCGTTGCCGATTGCCTTCTTTGATTCACTGATTCATACATTGCTTCTATTCAATCACGTCTCCTAAAGAAGGTTTTATATTGGGACCAAAATGGACTTTACCTCATTCGTTGTATGAGCGATGGAAGGAGATTCAGATTGTCAAAGGAGAAAAAAATATGTCATGAAGCAGATAAGAAATTTAAATCGCCAGAGGAAAAAACAAAATCAAATCATTTGTGGGAGAAAAGACATTTTAATTGTTAAGGGAGGAAAAAGATTCCAACATCAAGACAACGCTGTGCTGCACTAGAAATATCTTTATTTTTTGACAAGAAATCGTCTTGGTATAAAATAGTAGTTGAATGGTATTATTTAATATTTTTAAGGAAGTTTCTATTGAATGGTGTAAGGTGACTCCAACCACAGGGTTGACATCGCCCTTATACTATCGAATTCATTCGTAAAGTAACAAAGAATGACTTTGTTAATATTGACGATAGTGTAAATAATTGACAGATTATGAGTGTCCTAGTTTCTCATTGGACGGGTGGGTATGGTTCTCAGCTAGCACTTTGCTGGTCCCGCGTTCGATTCTCCGATTGCAGTTCAGTTTCTAATCCCTGAAGTTAACTTTTGTATTGAATCTACCTGCAGGTATGATTGTTATTGGAACCTCATTCTGTTGTACGGCGTTGGTGACTTTCGTTGTTGTGACCCCAGAGGAAATGCAATTGATCAATCATTCAGTTATATCGAATGCTCTTCAGTTCACTTTGGAGACATTTTGCCGGAGGCTTTCTCTCGAAACACTCCCGATGGCGTCAGTTCTGTGTAGCCGCAGCTCGTGTAAAATAAACATAACCTCCAAGGTACCCTATGCCGAGGGCCTTCGAAGTTTCCCTCGGGATAACTGACATCGAGCGGTGTGTGTCTCATCCAGTAAGGCAAATGGTTAGAGACCTTGGTGGTGCAATGCCGCCATCGTGTTCCAAGACTCAACTTTTTCCTTCCTTTCCGCTACATTTAATTTACCTTATGTGCAATTTCTACGTATTTCCTCATTTATCTGTGTTTCAGTTCCTTTTAAGCCTCATACAATCACCCAAAATGTTCATCTGAACAGTTTCAGCTTTTTTCTTTCATTCATATTCACTGTCCATACTCGACTTTCATCCATAGAGCTAGCTTGATTTTCCTTTCGTACATTCCAAGCATGGCCTCTGGACAGTCCAGTTTTCTTCTGAATCGTTAAAACGGATCCTGCTACCTTCTTGCCTTCGTGTATTCCATTACTTATCGCTACTTTCATCCTACCATTTACCCCAAAAAGTATAAGACTTAGCATCTTCCATTTTTCCTCCATTCATAAAAATCATATTTCCATTATCTGGATTTCCATTTATTCTCATCAGCTGACAGTTACTCATATTTACTTTCAGTTTTCTCTTCTTGCTATATTATTAAAACTATTTCCATAAATTTTCCCTTATACCTAGTTTTTCGTCCTTTGCAACTTGTATTATTCCGTTCATAAAAATGTGAAATGGCTCTGAAAAATAACACACGATTTTTTCAGCCTTAGTGTTACACCAAAGCCGTCATTCCTCTCCCTACGTATTCTAATGCATGCCTATATATAATTGTTTTCAACAAATTGTCTGATGCACCTTAGATCATCCACTTTACATTAATATCACTTTTATCATAATCTTTTTCTCGGCTTATATATGCTACTTTTTTTTCCCTTTGCTCTCATATTGCTCCCTCAATTGTTTTGCGAGTATCATTTGATCCAGACACCCTCTTACCTAAGCCATTCTTCTGTTGGGTGTTTCATTTCTGCATTCAAAATCCCTCTGTACACATTCCTCGATACATATAATGCTTCCTGTCATCCATTCATTTGGAATCTTTCCCTCAATCAGACCCACCCTACTCATCCATTGCCAGCCACTCAGTCACGCTTTCGCCACCGTACTTCAGATCTCGATGGCAATCCATTCAACTCCTTGTGCCTCTTATTCTGTACTCTTTTCATTGTCGTCCTCACATTCTGAACTGTCACTTCAACAATTTTTCTCATATTTACAGTATCCCTACTACTCTTAAGTCGTTCAAATCTTTCTCTCTTGCTTCAGTCATTATCTCTGTAACTTCAAAACTCATTTCATTCATTAACCTTTTTTAAAATTCTGCATCCATTTCTCCCTAGGGATTTATCTGTAGTTTTCTACATAAATCTGTTTGTCGCTCACTTGGTCCTTGACTTTCTAATTCACCCTCTTGTGTACCACCAAACAGTCATCTCTTTTGTTCTGTAACTAAATTCAAGACAATTTTCTGTTTTCTTTTGACCCTCCTTACAGTTTAGCTATCCTAACAGTTACTATTTTTATTCTCCCATCCTACCTGCAGAACCTAAATCATTCCTTGCGGCCTCTATGATCCTAACCCTAAGTTTTGTACAATCTGTGCCATAAACTTGTTCGTTTCAGGGTCTTTTTACTTCCTCTCTAATTAACACGTATTTATTTTCCACCCTTGATCCAAGAATCAATCATAATAATATATATATATATATATATATATATATATATATATATATATATATATATATATATATATATATATATATATGAGCACATGTTTTACAGAAAAAATTTCTGGCTCACACCGGGAGTGAACCTCAGTCTCTCAAGTGACCTTTGTAGGTCAGTCGCTACCGCCTTGGCCTGTCAATCAGGAGAGCGAGGTTCGTTCCCGGTGTGAGTCAGAAAATATTATATATATATATATATATATATATATATATATATATATATATATATATATATATATATATATATATATATTTGTAATATCAGTATAGCATGCAGAGGTTACAACCTAATACCCAAATCATCTCATTTCTCACACTAATTGTGCTTTTGGTCATGAAATACTATACTTACACCTGCAACTGCTGGCACATCCTAGGATATCAGTTTCCAGGTTTTACAACTTATTACCATCGAGTAGCAGTCCCTGGTTTGTCACCTGGCATATGTGATTGCCATTGGCCTCTAAAGAGATGTTCATCAAACCCTTAGGTAGTATCTCCTTTAGAAAGGGGTTACAACCTTCAGCTTGCGACTTCTCTGTCTTGGGCTTGGCATTAGGATTCAAAATCATTGGTACTCTTAAAGTTGGAGTGTCAAGTAAGTGCCTTTAACTACGACCACAAAAGCAGTTAGTTATAATTGACTGATGTGATATATATATATATATATATATATATATATATATATATATATATATATATATATATATATATGTGTGTGTGTGTGTGTGTGTGTGTGTGTGTGTGTGTGTGTGTGTGAGTGTGTGAGTGTGCGTGTAGAATCACGACGTGTATCACAAATCCTGTGAAGACTGTTTTCTGTTTCATGTTGATGTGTGAGGTCTTCGTTTGTAACTATAACTAATTTTCATGGCGATTGCTGAAATCACTTACGAGGTCCTCTGGTGCCTTCGCTTTTGGGTCGTCGGTATTCTTCCAGCGACACTGACATTAATTACTTATTTGAAGTCATCTTAAATATATAAGGTATTTCAGAGAGCAAATACAGTGTTCTTTGAAAAGATGGTCAATATTTGCTTAACAGAATATGGGCATTGCATGTTTTGTTTGCAGTATTTCGATTCCAAGTTGAATTTCTTGACGTCCTGCCATGTGATCGGGTCGAGAACTCTGCGTCTAATTCTCTAACAGAGTCCTTTTTCTTTTATAGCTTGCTCTCTCTCTCTCTCTCTCTCTCTCTCTCTCTCTCTCTCTCTCTCTCTCTCTCATTAAAAATTTATATTACCGTGACCTTTGCTCCTGTAGTCGCTCTCATGTGATTTTCATCCCTCTTTTTACAAGGAAAGTGTCGTTCATATATCTGGTAATTTTTTACGAACCTTCACTCATCAGTTGCTGTTTTTCTTGATTTGATAATGAAATTCTCGTAACTCACGGAATAGGAGGCAAGTTCACAAATCATTTTATTCTCTGTTACATTCGTTTTCATTTTCTTATAATTAGGTTAAGTCACAAATAAGAACAAGTTCTCTGTTTATAAGGGTGTAAAAATTGGAAATTTCATTTCCGCCTCTAAAAGGGTTTGTCTTAAAACGTTCCAAAAGTAGACTCGGATCATTCTCTATTAATTCGTTCATAATATAATCACCTTTTAAAAATTATTTAATCAGAGAAGCATTCTGACTTTTCTATTCATTCTTTGTGCTTTGTTGTTGTTGTTGTAATTTAAGTGACATGGTCTTTGCTGCCTTTTTTTCTATCTTGTTTGTCTATTTCACGGTTTATTTACACTGTCTTTGCTTTTGTCTCTCACCGTCATCTTTCTTTATCATAAATTTCTTCTTCCTTCTTTCCGTCTGTTTTCAGTGACAATGCCAGTGGTGTTATTGAAGTGTCTAATATGGTCGTTCTGGCTGGAGCTTTGATGGTGAAGCGTGGGTGTCGCTGATGGTGGTGGCCTTCGCTTGACTACCTGGCACCTGCTCGGTGTCGTTCCTTTGACTTTGCTGTCCTTGGAGGCCTCCTACTATTGTCTTCCTCTTTCTCTACTTCTTGGAAGTAGCTTCCCTTGAGTTTCTGCTCCTTTGAAATGTCTTTTGATTAAATTTTCTGGTTCTCAGGTTCACTTATTTTCTTTGAAATTGTCCTTTGCCTAACTTTTTGCCTCTTTGAAGTTTCCCTCATTTGTCCCAATGCTCATTTGAAGTGCCCTTCCTTTGCTCCGACTTTCTTCATCGTTGACGTATCCTACAACTGACTATTCCTGTTGGATGTTGCTTTCTTTCATTCTTTGCTCTTTGAATTCTCCTCTTGAGTTCCGGCTTCTTGGCAGTGTTTAACTTTGATTTTTTGTAGTTTATGAGTGTGTCTCTTAACTTTCTATTTTACATAAGTGGTCTTCCTTTGACTCTGTGTTACTTGGTACCGTTGTAGGGCATTGTTGTCTTGGCCTATTCCTATAGATTTCATTTGATGTTATCAATGATTTGGTCAGTTACATGTTTTGTGCTCATGTGCCCTAATGACTGTTATATTTTTACTATGATATTGTAGAGTGGTTGTTAGAATGAATTGAACCGATGTTCTGTCCTTTTCATTGTTAGTCTTATGAACTGTGCTGCCATTTCAGCAAATAATATGTTATGTGTTATAATATTCAACTTAAATATAGTAGGATAGTGATTTCATATTAGGTATCTTTAACATTGTTAATTGGGCACCTGGTAATTTCACCTGCATTATTTTTGTAACTCATTTTCTATGGAAAAAATCTTTTTTTTTATTAACAACGCAAATATCAGCTTCATTAGCAATACACTTTAACCCGTATGTCATTACGAAAGGGGCTATTGTCATCTCCCTCGTCAGGGAAGATTTGCTTTTATCATTTCAAATTGTTCTCTTTTATCTCATGAAAGAATTTTAGAAAGCCTGCAACTAATGAGAAACGAGAAATAATTGGGGTGGTTCATTAATCCGTCATAGACGAACTTGCCACGAATAACTCGAAGTGAATGCCGCGTAATTGCACCCGGGAATGGAAATGGCCATTAACCGCATGTCTCACAACCCATTAGGGTATCTTCCATTCAAGTTGGCTCTGCAAACAGACCTTTATTTAAATGTCAGATATTCTATGTAGAAGCACTTCAGTGGGGGGATGACGCTGAAAATAGATTTCATCCAGCCCTCTTGGTTTTTGGGGATCCGCCTTTTGGCGTCAATTCATTGATCAGTTCGGGCCATTTTCATCTTTTTTTTTTTTCTTGTTTTACGCTGTTGTTTAATTGAGGTAGGTTGTTTGCAAAAGGTTACGTTAAAATACATACATACACACACACACATATATATATATATATATATATATATATATATATATATACAATATACACACACACACACACACACACACATATATATATATATATATATATATATATATATATATATATATATATATATATAGATAGTTTGTTTTTTGATGAAGAACTGTTACAAGAGCGATGACCGAACATCGATAAAAGCAAGAATGAAGAAATACAACAGAAAAATGTCAAGCGCTTTCATGTTGTGGAGTACACCATTTTACATAGGCGTGTGCATGTGTGTATATGTTTTTAATTCAGCAAATGCCTTTTCGCCTTAGAAGCCACAGGAGATTTTAGCCTTAAGGTTCTTTGCAAGTCTTTTTTGGATGAGGTTACTAGCGCCATTCTCTTTTTAACCCTGGTTGCGACCACCTCAGTCATCTAAGTATCAGGTACTGCTTTGGCCAAGAGAGAGAGAATTAGGGGAGCATTCCCACCAACCTGTCGTCACGTAGAAGCCATACCTGAATCCTCTCGTTGGTCGACGAGAATATTACCGATCTCTCTCTCTCTCTCTCTCTCTCTCTCTCTCTCTCTCTCTCTCTCTCTCTCATTCAGGTTCTTCCATTTATTCACAGAAGTCATCCAGCTGATAAAAGATCGTTAACCAGGTGGCTAGCCGAGCACTACATTTGTACTGACGAGTATCGTTCCTACGAAACAAAGGGATTAAGGGAACCATAATCTGCCTGATGCAGTGTCGTCTTTTTCAAATTAATTTCAGACAATTTTATATTATTCTTTCTGTGTTCTTTGTGAACAAATAGTTTCGATTTAGTCTAAAAGAAATATCTAACTAGTGTGCAAGCTTTGTAACTCTTTGTTGTATGATTTGATTTTTTTTTCTTTTAGCGGTTTAACTATTTTTTGCCCCTCTTACGAGACCGCTTCCGTTTAAATATTTAAGATTAAAGTTCATCTGAAGTTCCACTTCACTGTTGCATACAGTTCTTTTTTTTTATTCCAGATAATTTATGCAGATCAGAGTGTTGTCGGTAGATTTGGTTATGACTTATCCAGGGAGGAATGACTTTTTTGGCTTAACAAAGCTTTTCAGCAGTAGGTTCTTGTTTGTTGGTGTCTATAAATAAGATGGAAATAAAACTAATGATAAAGTTAAGTAAACACGGGAGTGATTCTTGATCGTTGATTCGGTTTGCTTCGATGAACTGTTTGATGCAAATTCAGCTTTTCACGATCTGAAAGGATCAGAAACCTTTTAAGGTACATAAATCAGTTTTTAGTATATTCCAATTTTGTAATGTTTGGCTTTTAAAGTATTTTTACTGTTCATGTATTTGAATCATAAAATAATTCATAACTGAACCGAATGCCTTTACTGAATCAGTCATCCAGAACAGTTAGCGAATCCTTTGCGTAATAGTGCTGCGAACATTTTCCTAATTTTGAATGTTTTTTTTTTCATTTATTTTTTTTTTCGTAGGCGTATGGAAAGCCTTTGAAGTCGTATTAGATTTTAGGTTTGTTTTTCATATAAATTCTTCTTCCTGTATTCAGCGAACAGAGAGCGAATGTGACCCTTAAAGCGGAAGTATGCCCTGCTTTCCTGGGGAGACATTTGCTGGTATTTCTCGGTTTTTGTGCCTTCAGTTATTTTAGTTTTGTATAAAAGTCCTCTGTTTTGTGAAAAGTAATACGAGTCAAAGACAAATATTTTATTGCTTGTCTCTATGCACAATTCTGAGTCTCATATATATATATATATATATATATATATATATATATATATATATATATATATATATATATATATATATATATATATATATATATATATATATATATATGTGTGTGTGTGTGTGTGTGTGTGTGTACAGATAGATAGATAAATCGATTTTACATATATCCTATTTTCAAAATAGCTGTTAGACTAAGCAAGGAAAATAAAACACATTTAAACCAAACCAAACTAAACAGATTCGGCATCTACCATGTACTTCTTGTTTGAATTTACTGAAGGACACGGAAAACTTGATATAAAATGTTCTGTGAATTAATAACACTACCTGTATTCAATCCTTCTCCTTTTCGCATTGATTGATTATGAAGATAAATGTCAACTTCGATGCTTCGTAGCTGCTATATTCAAGGAGTCTTTTCTTTTCCAAAGTGTCTAAATTATGGCATCGTTTCATCTTCAGAAAATTTTTGTTTTTGATATCGAAAGCAGCTTCTTATTATGCTGTTGATCTAAGAATAAAGCCGAGAATCAAGATTTGATGACGGCATATGATGTAGGTACACACACACACACATACATATACATATATATATATATATATATATATATATATATATATATATATATATATATGTATATATATATATATATATATATATATATATATATATATATATATATATATATATATATATATATATATATATATATATATATATATATATATATATATATATATATATATATATATATATAATATTATATATATAATAGAACTAATAAACACAAAAAGGGCATAACAGAGAATCCGATAATAACAGAGACAGAGAGAAGACATGAAAAAGAAAGCGATAACGAATAGAGCGATCCCAGATAGCCGGTACAGACTGGCTGGCATCCACATGAATAGTATTGTATATCTCGTGTGTGGAAAATATGCGGTCAGCACCTTTTAGTGAATCCATCACCAAGAGTCAGATGTTAATTGAAAACGAGAATCTCTGTGTCTTTTTTTCGTGTGTATGCATATGTGTAAAATGCCCTCAAGTTTTAACGAAAAATGAAACACGTTTGTACTAGAATATCTAAGGCCAATAATTTTAGTGCGTGACCTCACTTTCGTTGGTATCTCTGGATATGATTTATGCCCGAGTGGAAATTATTGCTAGGTTTAACAAAGACTAATTAACAGAAAACGTGTGTTTGTTTGTTCCTGTTTGGATGTCTGTGTAAATAAAGGTGGGGCAGATGGGGTGTAATGCATAACTGAAAAGTTAAATATATTTTGTCGCTAATCTGAAAATATCCACAGGAGCCCTCTGTCAAGAACTGTTCCCTCAGGGGTTGGATGAAGGACATATCCAAGCCATCTTCCTCACCCTTTCATATTTCATGTTTTATTATTTTCTTTTTGTCAGTTTTGTACCTGAATTCTTCATGGACAGACATATCTCATGTATGAACCCCTGACCTTTTATGTACTTGTTTAATTATTTGAATTTTGGTATTATAAAAGTACGATTATTTCTTCGTAGTATGAACCTTGACGTTTCACTTTTGTTACCATTTGTATCTATGAACTCTTTTGATAAAATTGACTTTGTAAAGCGTACAGCAGACTTCATTTTCTGTTAAAGCATACGCTGTCTCTTAAGCGCTACATAATGTGGTATTGTGTCTCTTTGATCACAGAATTCGTTATTTTTTTTATTTCTAAAAACTGACACTTTTTCCGTTAGTGAATTTTTGAAAACTGTTAACGAAAGAGCAACAGAAATAATTGTTCTGGATAATTAACATTGCATGGACTTAAATCATGAATAACGCGCAATTATGTCCTGAAAAGGAAGAAATTATTTTTAATCTCTTGGCAGTCGCTGGCCATTAAAGGATTTCTTAATGAAGAGAGAGAGAGAGAGAGAGAGAGAGAGAGAGAGAGAGAGAGAGAGAGAGAGAGAGAGAGAGAGAATTATATTCGATGTAAGGAATGGGGGTCTTTATATTAATCTTGCTTCTTTGCGTTTTATTGAATCATTACTTGGTATTTTCATTTTTGTCAACACGGGATTGGAAACTATTGATTATTGATCACCGTTTTTATCAGGAGGCCAAATGACATCTGTAAACGGACATTACCACCTTCCTATAAATACGTTAAGAAATATTAGTTATTTAGTCTGCTTTGTAGAGCTCGGAGAAGTGAGTCATTCGTCTGGTTAATCAACCCTGCAAAAGAGCCTTTCTTCCAATCGTTACATTCTTGGCTCTACCAGGATGCAATCACTTACTGCCAGTTACTAAGCCCGTCGTTGGTTTGGTAAACGTTTTGTGTAAATCCGGACACTTTTCGTGTAATCTGTCAGACAGACAGAAAGACAACCGAACAAGCCAAAGAACTGAAAACAACACTGCCCGGGGTATTAAATCTTCCTGCAGTGATGCGATGATTTATTTTTAATTAGCTTTCAATGTCCCGGCTACATTGTCAAACATGATAATTATTGACCTTTTCCTTCGAAGGATCGATCTCTTGACATTTTCGATTCCTGTTTTTAAAGCTGCAAATCCAAAGATGACAGGATCACATGAAATAAAATTCAGTCCATTTTCTTTTCGCAGTGAGGGACGCGGAATAGGAAAATACTCGCACGGGAAAAATGATGAGGGGATTCGAGAATATTTCCATTAGGCATGTGGGGAGATCTATTATGATTTAATTTAAATTTATAAGGGAACGGTAAAATCTTAAAGAAAGATATGCAAACTTTTCCACCTACTGTAGCTAATCTATATATTTAGCTTCTGTGAATTTAATTCAGCCAAAGTGCATCATAATGCCGAAGTCATTTACGCATATATAATGTGTAAAAATAATTCAGTCGTTCGTTCTGTCGAAAAGATGAAAGTTAATAAGAGTTTTTTTATGCTTTACAACGACGCAAAGAGTCCAGGTGTTCTGTGATTATGGAGAGATACTTGGACTGCTCATGTATTATGTCAAATGTGCCAGTATATTTATTAAAATGAGAATCATTATAAATTACTAAATTCATAATCTTCACCTCTCTCTCCCCCCACTCCTCTCTCTCTCTCTCTCTCTCTCTCTCTCAAGTTAGTGTTTCTTTGTTTCGTTTACTTATATAAAATAGCGCAAGTCAAGTTATGCCGTTTTTTGTCCAGTGGATTAAAGCTAAGCGACACTGGCCCTCGCTTTTTCGTGGCCTCCACTTCCCTCCCCTCCCTCCCAACACACACTCATCAGAACCCCATTCCATCCCGTCTCCTACATCTCAAAGATTTCCCGGTTATTCTGGTCCGCTGCTAATTACCTCCTTTGATTCACTGACTTATACTTCGCTGCCATTTAATCACGTCTTCTAATAAAGGCCCCACCTAGAGAAAAATGAGCGCCACCATATGAGTCGTATAAGCAATGGAAGGAGCTTCGAATAGTCAACTGGGAAAAAGATTTAAATCATCAAAGGAGAAAAAATATATTAAAGTCGTCGTCAAAGGGGGAAATGAAATTCGAACCATGAAAAAAGTGGTGTAGAATCTAATGAAAAGCAACGTTTCTACTGCTCTCAAATTATTTTCCTTACAGCAAATCGTCTTGGTACCAGATGGGAAGTGAATGGTACCGCTCTCTCCAAGGAAGCCTGACTCTAACCAAATGGTTGATATGAGCCTTAATCCATATATTTGAAAATTAGCAGTGGCCGTAATTGTTAGCCTTCCTAAAATGTGTGAATAACTGATTGGCTAAGGCTTTTCTGACAATATACTACGTGTTGTAACTTCTCATCTACTTAATTAACCTAGGTATTGAGTCACGTAGCTGTTAATGTAGCCTAATTGATTAAATTTGTTAGTAAAACTTTCTTGAAGGAACACTGTCAATGGGCGTTTTATGGTAAAGTGATACCGAGTTTAATCACTGACTAGCAACTATTATACACACACATTCATATATATATATATATATATATATATATATATATATATATATATATATATATATATATATATATATATATGTGTGTGTGTGTGTGTGTGTGTGTGCGTGCGTGCGTGTGTGTGTGTATGAATTTTTTATCACATCACCGTGATTCATATGCAAGCATTAAGCTACAAACGTCCTTTAATATCCAATTCACTCTACCTCGGGAATAATATATTTGAATATATGTTACCCGAAGGGGAATTTTTTAGTTGATAATAAGTCGTCGTCTCGTGGGCTCGAACCACGGAAAACAAGAACTCAGGACTACAGTGACGCGAATTTTAACCAAAAGGCACGAGACGAACTTATTATCAACTAAAAAATTCATCTTCGGTAACATACATGAAAATATATTATTCCCAGAGGTAGAGAGAATTGATATTAAAGGACGGTTGTAACAATCTTACACACACACACACACACACACACACACATATATATATATATATATGTATATATATGTATATATATATATATATATGTGTGTGTGTGTGTGTGTGTATATATATATATATATATATATATATATATATATATATATATATATATATATATGTGTGTGTGTGTGTGTGTGTGTGTGTGTGTGTGTTACATGTGTGTGTATATATATATATATATATATATATATATATATATATATATATATATATATATATATATATATATATATATATATATATATATATATATTGGGACTGAACTTGGACCTAAAGGCATCGGGATTGTCACTATTCATCTCAGCGACATCGAAAATTATGGATTAGACACTATAATCTGTCGTGTTTGCTTATTTTTACATGTCACCTTCCCACCCCCTTCTCACCCCCCTTCCTATCGGGGCCGAACTTTGACTTCAAGGGCATTGGAATTGTGATTATTCATCTCAGTGACCTCATAAACTATGGATTAGACACTAATATCTGTCATTTTTGCCATTTTTAGATGTCACCCCCTTCCCACTTCCTTCTCACCCTACCTTCCCATCGGAGCTGAACTTGGGCTTAAAGGGCATTGGGAGTGTCACTATTTATCTCTGCGACTTCGAAAACTATGGATTAGACACAAATATCTGTGGTTTTTTGTTATTTTTTGCATGTCACCCCCTTACTACCCCTTCTCACCCCCCCCTTCCTGGCAGGGCTGAACTTGGACATAAAGGGCATCGGGAGTGTCACTATTCATCTCAACGACCTTGAAAACTGTGGATTAGACAATAATATATGTCATTTTTCGTTATTTTTACAAGTCACCCCCTTCCACCCCCTTCTCAGCCCCCTTCCTATCGTGGCTGAACTTGGACTTAAAGGGCATTGGGAGTGTCACTATGATTCTCAGCAACTTTGAAAACTATGGATTAGATACTAATATCTGTCGTTTTTGGTCATTTTTACATGTCACCACCTTCCCAAGCTTTCTCACCCCCCACCTTCCTACTGGGGCTGAACTTTGACTTAAAGGGCATTGGAAGTATCGCTATTTATCTGAGCGACGTCGAAAACTATGGATTAGACATTAATGTCTGTCGTTTTCTGTTATTTTTACATGTCACCCCCTTCCCACCCCCACTCCCTTTGGTGCCACTGATGTCTTACCCCGACAGTATTTTTTCCCAGATAGTAAGTCATATGTACACCGATTTTGGTTGAAATTGCTCAGTGCTTTTCAGACTTATTCTGGCACAGACACACACATACACCCATTTATATATATATATATATATTATATATATATATATATATATATATATATATATATATATATATATATATATATACATATATGTATATGTTTGTGTCTATTTCAATTTTTGTCAGTTAAGTGTACATGGTTAAATTTCTTATTTTCACAAATATTATGCTACGAATATCGTGTAATATCCAATTCATTGTATTTCAGGAATTACTTACACCTCACGGGAATTTGCAGTTAATAGGTGCTTCCGTCCCCTGGAGGATGCGAACCGATGCCAGGTTTAGAAACAACAGTAGACAGTAACTTAAACCATCCAGCTACGGGTGGGTCAAGTCACTTTCTAAACCAGGTACCAGTTCGAATCCTGCATGGGACAAAGAACTTCATCAATTATAATTCCCCTCGGGAATTTTAATATAGTGAATTGGATATTAACTGAGAAACCTATGGACAGCTACTGCACGTGCATCATAGAAACATTCTTACTGCCGCCACTAGCCATCGATTCCACAGAAATGTTAATAGAATTTTGTTGTTTGAGATTACCGTTTATCACTGGCATTCATTATGAGGGATTGGTTCAAAGCACGAACCAGATCCTCTTTTACCATCAATTTTGGAGCCTCGTCAGTGAAATTCACATCGCTCTCTTGAACTCAGACGGAATAAATTAAGATTTCCTGGAAGCAAAGCATTTTGCATTTAAAGCTTAATCAATATTTGCATTTCAGAAAGAGATTATTGCATGCCCTGCATGCAAATTTTACATTGAAAGTGGATTATTTCGGTGTCCTGTCATGCACCTGTCATTGTTTTCTGACTTTCAGAGTTATTATACATTAATTCTCTCTCCCTCTCTCTCTCTAAGCAGCTGAAAAGCTCAAAGGAGAATCCTTCTTTTGAGATCTTAAAGCAGTGTGACTCAAGGCTTTTTGGACCTAGATCTTCGGTATCATTTTAAATCAGACAGCTGGTTGAACTGGAGGATGAAAGTATAAAAACGCAGAAGATCCTTTAGGTTAAACATCCTGCTATCCCTCCATGGTTTATTCCAGCAATAGATGTCTGCATTAAAGAGATGGAGAAGAAAGGTCGTCCGGAAGAAGAAGTCAGAAACAAGTTTTTGGAGCATGATGAGAGGCGTATAAATGACAGGAAAATCTATAATGACGGATCAAAATCAGAGGATGGAGTGGGATGTGCAGTGGTGTGTGAGGGGGAATCGCATATAAAAAAAAAGTTACCAGACTCCTCATCCATATTCACCGCTGAAACAACAGCCATAGTTGATGCTTTAAATCTTGCATCTGATAAGAAATTTAAACCCACAGTAATATATAGTGACTCAAGGAGTGTTTTAGAAGCCCTAAAGAAGTTTAATCTAACCCATCCCTTAATTCAAAAGGCTCAGGAATGGCTTTTTTATCTTTCTGTTCGCCACAAATCAGTTAAGTTTTGTTGGATTCCTGGGCACACTGGTTTAGAAGGGAACGAACTGGCTGATAATAACGCAAAGGATGCTGCAAGGTGTGATTTCTTAACTAGTAAGGTGCCACATTTGGATATGCGTCCAGTTATTAGAAGATACATTCGTACGAAATGGCAGCAGAGTGGACTTCCCCCATTTTATCCTCAAATAGGAAGTACAGAAATATTAGAAAAAGTAGTGATTGTTGGAGTTCGGGTTTTAATCATAACAAAAGATTCGAGATCATTCTAACACGGCTTAGGATTGGCCATACCCGCTTCAATCATAATTATATCTTGGAGGGAGCCAGTGCCTCAGTTTGTGCTCACTGTGGTGGTCAGCTATCCGTAGAGCACATGCTGGTGCAGTGTCCTAGATTTAATAGCCATAGGGCAAAGTACTTATTAGCGGGAAAGACTGCTTTAGAAATTTTAAATGATGATGTTGAGGTAGGTAACCTTATGGGTTATCTGAGAGAATCTGATCATTTTAATGAGATATAATTAGTATATTTATTAAAGATTTGTCATGTTTATTTTGTATATTAAGTATATATTTTAAATATAAAAGTTTTATATAAATTTAGTTTTTATGGGTTTTACCTAATATCATTCTTAATTTTTTACGTTCATATTTTAACACTGAATTTTACTAGTATTGTAGGTTATCACTCACCTTCTCATTATCAATCACATCATTAATTTATATATTTCATCTTCTTTGCTGCGATGAATAATCCTGATGGGTTCCGGAGCTTGGTCTTTAAAACCTAAATCTCTCTCTCTCTCTCTCTCTCTCTCTCTCTCTCTCTCTCTCTCTCTCTCTCTCTCTCTCTCTCTCTCTCTCTCTCTCTCTTTCTTAAACAAGTGTTCTTATAAACTACTAAACTACAGAGTCCTGTAATTTTATTATCGATTCGTCAAATCTATAATCTAGATGTTATTTATTTTTTTATTTTTACAAATTTTTCTTTACTCAGTTGTGTTTTTTCTTGTCTGCCATTTAAACTCCCATAATCCACGAAACAAGGAAGTTCATAATTCAACTTAATTCGGTCATATCTGTCCTCTTTATATAATATATATATATATATATATATATATATATATATATATATATATATATATATATATATATATATATATATATATATATATATATGTGTATATATATGTGTGTGTGTGTTTGTTTGTTTGTATGATGTATGGTGTGTATAACGTTTGCTAGATATGTTAGAATTCTGGTGTTCATGGATATGACAGTGTTAAGGCAATCTTTTCATTCTTCTAAATTGAAATAATAATAATCCCTAGTGATTTCATCGTAGTGTAATAAAAATCGAGGTATAATTATTGGAATTTCGAGATAAGGTAATGTAGACATAAAACCTATACTTATCATTGATATGAATTTATTTTTTAATTATTTCATGTTTTCTTGTTCTTTGTTAGGTAACATCGTTGCAAGGGCTTAACGAAGACATTTATTTGCATATCTTTATGTGATATATTATTGTTACAATGTTCATTCGTGAACTTTGTTAACAGAAACGTTTTCAATGTTCACTTTGAGAAGGAAATTATTTTATGCCATTTTTCCCTGAGACAAATGATCACACAATTCTCTGATTACCGTAATTCCAAATACATATTTTTACGCATGTTGTAATGTCAAGATTCTACTTAAGTCCGCAAAATTATTACGTATAAAAAATTAAAAGATTTTAGTACATTTAATTAAACCAAAGGAGATTTTAAATACCCCACTTTGTTTCCAATTATAACATTAACAAGAAATAAGCAGTGACCCATCAATTGAATACTTCCCTAACGTGTTTAGCTTATTTGGTATTGATTTTATAGTTCTATAACTCAGACTAATAGTGAATTATTTTGAAATCTTTTTCTCTTAATACCCAAACCCACTATTATTGGAGAAGCTCTCTACAAGTGCTTGCGAGGCAGGAGCTGGGGAGAGACATCGATGGTGCGGCAGAAACCAGAGCGTAAGAAAACTTATCTTTTATATTTTATATGTCTTAGAGAGAGAGAGAGAGAGAGAGAGAGAGAGAGAGAGAGAGAGTAAGAATAAGGGGTATAGCATGGGGACGCCGAAGGTATGGTATTGCATGAATGTTAAACCACTACGTAGTAACATATCTTGAGTGCGTTTTCGTGCTTGTTACGATACAACGTAATTTTTTATTTAGACTAAATATTTACATTACATTATGGATCGATTTATAAAGGAAAAATGTAGGCACTTGACACCATGCTTTTTATATTATGCAATTTGTATGATGATATGTCTAACCATTGATATATAATATACAAGTTTTTTTTCTACTTATGAAAGGAAGTAAACTGAGCAATGTCTAACCATTGATATATAATATACAAGTTTATTTTTCTACTTATGAAAGGAAGTAAACTGAGCAAATGTCTACTCTCTCTCTCTCTCTCTCTCTCTCTCTCTCTCTCTCTCTCTCTCTCTCTCTCTCTCTAACTTATACATATAAAAGATGAAAATAAAAACAAGCAAACAAAAGAGGTTCACTTATCTATTGCTTCTTTGTATTGCCCATTGAAACCCAATGGAAATCTGGTGAAATTCCTTAGCTTTTCAGAAAGGTTTGGCATCACAATGAATAATAAAAGTAGCCTTTGATCTTCTGATGCTGCCTTGTCCTCCAGGGGTGTCGCTTTTCGAAGTCAGTGTTATATACAGATTAAGTCTGCTTTTCTTTGCTTTCATTCTTTGCGTTTATATTTATTTTTAAAACTGATGTTTACTTGAAATGGCATCTCTCTCTCTCTCTCTCTCTCTCTCTCTCTCTCTCTCTCTCTCTCTCTCTCTCTCTCTCTCTGTGTTTTCGTAAAATTCCGTTTCAATCCGTTTTCTCTCTTGTATTTTATTATGATTTTCTTCTTTCTCTTCTCCAGTCTATCATACTGCATTCGGAGTGTTTGACAGTTGCAGATTATTTTATAGTTTCAGTTTTGCAAAAATGGACCCGAATTCACTAGAACATGAGAGAAAGCATTTCAAGCCTTTATTGCTCGCTTCAGAAAGTTTTCACTGAGAGTATCTCATGTTAAGGCAGTTGGTTGCATTCTTCTCTCTCTCTCTCTCTCTCTCTCTCTCTCTCTCTCTCTCTCTCTCTACTCATATGGCCAGAAAGACAAACATCCCATGTAAGTCTATTAGGTCCGGCAATATATCTCCCATGAACATAACTTACAACTTGCTGGGGGGTACGGATTACTGATTTACATGGAAGGTTTAAAAAAAAAAAAAGAACTCACAAGATATACAGGATGAATAAATCTACATCTCTTTTGTTTTATAAGCTAGCAAGAACAAATTTTGTAAGGTAAAACAACAAAAGTTATTGTACTCGATATAATATTTATTATCTGTTATCTTGTAACACAGTTTTCTTAGTTTTTTATTAAATGAATATGTGTAACAAGGAAAACAGATTGTTAACACTTACCCTTGAAATGTTGGTAGCCGTGGCTCTCTCTCTCTCTCTCTCTCTCTCTCTCTCTCTCTCTCTCTCTCTCTCTCTCTCTCTCTCTCTCATAAAACTAAATGCGCTATATCTGATGTGTGTAAATCAAACCTGGTTTGCAAAAATAATTTATTCTGTAAACTAACATATGTCTGGCTAAAAATGTGATAATAGAAAATTATTGAACCACTTCGCAAACCCATTAACCAGTCATAAAATGAAAAATAATGTGTGGGATTATTTCTCATCTCCCATCCAAACGTTAAGTGTCTTCCATTTTAACTGTTCGTGTCTCTTACGTCACCAGTTCACTGAAGTGGCCAGGTTCCTGTGCATGACTTTGCATGGCTAACTATGGCTGTCCATGCCTTTCATGAGCACTTGCATGCAACATCTGTAGAGAGAGAAACATTTCTCATTAGACTTAGTCTGTGACACTTCCCAGCATAAATGATAAGAAATGGTAACAAAATATATGATAAGAAATAGTAACAAAATAATAGGCCACTAAATGTGAAGTTATTGTTTGTTTTCAGCACTCACCCTTCCAGAACGGAATTTGGTCCCAGAGAAAGTCCTTCTCACTCGGCACCTCCAAATCGGAATGTATGGCTTTTTCACAAAAGTGCTCAGCCTTACCCTACAAACCACTCTACATATCTCACAAACGTACAAATGACACACCCATATCCGGATCTAAACCGGGCGGAGCTTCCCGAATATTCGGCACTTCCGTCCACGGTCGTCTCCAAGTCTTGAAGGTGACTTACGTCCCAGCACAGGATGCTGAGTTTGCAGATGATTGGGCTTCCAAATACGATCCACCTGTATATTCGCTGATTATCGCGAAAACACTACATGTCACGTATTTACAAACGCATAGAAACAGATGCATAAGTAAATACACATATACTCTGCATTAACCTGTTACTCTTAATGTTTCTGCCCTTTTTTATATAGGTCTTTTACTTTAAAGTGGGGACTGTAGTCTTACTCCCATCTTCGTTCTCCCATTCTTGCGACCTAAATTGAGGGGAGGTCCTCTGGTAGCTTTTTGGTACATTTGCTTTTAATTTTTCAAAAATTTGGTCAGACGTAAATTGATCCGTGTGCATACTTGAACCATGATTCTTTTTTTTTTTTTTAATTCAGAAGTAGTAAATGCAAGTTATGATTAGATAAGCTTGTTTTTTGGGGAGTTTTTCGTTCTGGATGCCATGAGGTTGTTTTTGTCATTGTAGTAACTAGTTTCTGTTTTAGGTTTTTACGCTGTCAAATAATTTGTTATTTTTATTTTGTAACTATAATATTTTCACGATCAAAAGTTTTAAAAACTCTGTTGTTATTAACAAAAAAAAAGGGTGTAAATTTCAGTTACAGTACCCTTTACTTTTTAGCCGCAACACAATAGGCAATTCGTGTCGGTTGTGACAAAAGATTTGGCTTTCCTGTTTCATAAGTTCTCCCGCTTTCCATGATTACATTTTAGAAAACCTTCAACCAGTGAGGGGGTGGAAATAATTGAGCTAGCATATTAATCTGCAATAAACATTTTTTCCATGAATAATTCGTAATCAGTTACGCGTAATTACATTGTGGCAAGTTGAGGATATATTTTATTAATATTCTCATGTCTCATAACCTGCAAAGGAATCTCTTTTTGGAACTGCCATTGCACAGAGAGAGAGAGAGAGAGAGAGAGAGAGAGAGAGAGAGAGAGAGAGAGAGAGAGAGAGAGAGAGAGAGAGAGAGAGATTGTAATGGGACAAAGAAAAAAATGACGAAGAGCGGGGGAGAAGTCTAGAACTCTAGGCGACCGGAATTGCAATCAGTATCTGGATGGAATAAAAGGTAAAACCGAAAGATATGTAAAACAGTGGAAGAGAGAGAGAGAGAGAGAGAGAGAGAGAGAGAGAGAGAGAGAGAGAGAGAGAGAGAGTGAGAATATACGTATCACCTCAGTGAAGTGATTGTCTTTTTTCTCCTACCTGAAAGGATAACTGATAAAAAGCATACGCGTCGATTTCTCTGGAACCGAAACTATCGAGTAATTTGTAGCTAGCAAGTTAAGCCTCGGGAAAGG
>NC_089770.1:22398164-22400664 GCF_040412425.1 Macrobrachium rosenbergii | reverse complement strand
ATTTTCTATTTTATGCAAACTGTTTATTTTAAAATTTATTGTTACTTTGCTGTCTGAAATTTCTATTAAAAAAATAACATTATATCTGTGATCCTTAAACTTCTATATATAATTAGTTAATGATTAAGTATTTGACATTATAAAGTTGTTTATCATTGCTGTAGTATTTTCCGAAACATGGAACTTCAGTTGCTTCACCTCTTTTCTCATTCAATTGTTTTTAAAAAATCTGCTTTGTGTTTTGTGAGCAACGCTCATTCAATTTTTAATTATAGTAGACTTTGTCCCTTGAACTATTACACCAAAAGTTTTTGATGCGCTTTCTGTAAAAATTAAAATATTCGTAAACTGACTCCATATTTCCGTGGGTAAGTTTTATAGAAGCTCCAAACACTGAAAGACCAGAAATAATTCTGCCCTGCTAATTAATGTAATGTGGACTTACCTGCCATGAATAATTCGCAATGAATAACACGTAATTACGTTACGAAAAGAATCCAAGAGATATTATCATTAACCATTTCGCGTATCGCAAGCAATTAAGAGATTCCCACCGGAATTGCCATCACAAAAGAGAGAGAGAGAGAGAGAGAGAGAGAGAGAGAGAGAGTTGAATCAAGGTAAAGAAATTTTGTCAGTATGGAGATGCATTAAATCTGAGAGAGAGAGAGAGAGTATGTAAGGATGATCCTAAACGATGTGTCTTTAAGGAACTTTTCAAAGATAACAATGACAAAAGAATATTTTCAACCTGTCCTGCTCTGCAATTCAAAGTATCGTCTTCTGGGGAACAGGAGCTATCAAGCAATTTGGAATCCGCAAATTTATCTTCGAAAAGTTAGGCAAGAGTTCTGTAATTTATTGTTTAGAGTCCTTTTTTTTTTTATCCAACAGCGTTGAGCAAAAGTGTTCCCTTTGCTTTTCTAAAATAATTCTTTTTCAAAGAATCCCCAATCTGTTGAAGAAGTATGTTGCTCCACCACCCAGTGCCTGAAGTTTATTTCGCGCTGTTTTGGTGTATAATTTCTTCAGAAATTATACGGAAATACATACATATATATATATATATATATATATATATATATATATATATATATATATATATATATATATAATTTATTATAGAAATTATGTGTGTGTATATATATATATATATATATATATATATATATATATATATATATATATATATATATATATATATATATATATATATATATATATATATATATATATATATATTTCATGTTCGCAGCCGTGGGGATAAGGGTTGGCTCTAATTATGACCTAGATAACGGCAGCTGGCTAGCAAGGGGACTAAGCTCCGGTGAACAGAAAGTTTAATAGTGACTATACTCAAAACACCATAAGAATAAGGGTGGAATGCAAACTTAGATTGTCCACTTGAAAGTATAATTTACTAAAAAATCAGAAGAGAAAGTATTTACAGGATCTATCGGTGGAGCTCCTAGCACTATTCAAATTACTGTACCAAGATCACAATCACTAAGCAAGAGTGCCACACAAGTGCAAGCATTATAACTCTGCCTTCCTAGGCTAAGGCATGTCGCAAGTATGGGATAGGATCCTTAGAATGTACAGGATGGGGTACAGCAAGCAAGACAAGGTCCACAGTAGGATTCCTGCAGTTTTCAAGGAGCGGGCACTGTTAACCTACAGATAATATCACACAACAGGTACTCGCACCACGGATCTGCAAGAGTAGGGATGTTGTAATACATGAAGGAACTTTGAGTGACACTCAAAGCAAATAGCAAGACACTGGTATCAATAATTCACTTTATGTCAAGACTTATAGTCAAAGCGAATGTAAAATTAACACTAGTATTCCATTATTGATAAATCAAACACCACAGTCAAAATCACATGATTCTCTGAGGGAGAACGCAAAGGGTCATGGATATGGGAATGGGAGAGCAGATGGAAAAAATCAGGAAAAGATAAAATGGTGAGGCTGAACAAAGTACTTCCAATCACATTACCTTAGTCTGTGGACAAGACTTGAGTGAGATCAGAGCCAGGTTCTGTAGCAGGGCATCAGTGGAAGATGGGTCACGTACAGCCCCCCACAATAGAGGAACTAGATGAATCAGAAGGACGCTGGTGGGCTACAGAGGCATCAGCACGCAAAGGGTAAGGCGATGAGATAGGACCCCTTCAGAGTGACAGCATCAGAAAGACGTCTAGTGGGGACTCGGTCGGGGCCCCAATTCAGACAGACTTCTCGACAGGTAGGCGTTGTAAGATACACTAGCAAAGGATGGTCCATCGGAGCTTGTATTTATACTGCAAACGGCGCCGATGGTGGTCGTGTTTTGACAGTTCCCTTTTAATAGGGTCATCTATTATCCTCGCCTTGGGCACGCCGCTAATCCTGGCCGGTATCTGGAAAGGACATTGAAAGTTGGCCAGTACAAAGGATCAAGGAAGATAGAGGACAACACTGAGATACTTAGGCCGCTTTCACACGTATCGACTT
>NC_089770.1:22375664-22393164 GCF_040412425.1 Macrobrachium rosenbergii | reverse complement strand
TTAAAATAAGGTTATAGCGACTGCTTACCAAAAACCAAATTTTGCTAAACGTCCGAGACCATTTTATACCACCTTGCAAAATTTCAGTCCTTAACCCCAATTCCTTTTCGAGTAGTAATGCAACGGATCTTCTTGCAGCTTTAGGATTTAAAGTAGATCTGAAAGTTGTCTGGCTTCAAAGTCACATGAATGCTTTAAAGAAAATTATGACCTCTGCTGTTTATCGAGTTGATCAGTTGATCTATGAAAGAGCAGTTCATATTATGTTTGCTCTTATGAATAGTATATCCTATAATGTATACCGTTTTCGAAGACAGCCAAAGACTAATGAACAAACCAGCTAAGAGATTTACCTGCTTAATGGAGAGTAACGTCATTGTGAAACAAAATGAACCCGAATATACCTGCGATACATAGCGCCGTCCCTTTTTTTCCACACCCCCTTACAGTTTTATTTTCGAGTTTGTTTTCTGGGAGAAAGAGAAGCAGATAGTCAAGAAAAAGTTTTTAACGAGCTCCTGTAGTTTTTATGCTTTTATGATATTTTTAAATTGTTTTGTTATAGTTATTATTGTGACGTGCTTTCCATTTAAATGTAATAGTTACGCACATGTTCCCCTGCAGGTCCTGATCAAACGGTCATTGGTAGCTCCAGTTGACGCTTTATGTCCGTGGGAGAATTAATTTTGTGCGCAACGAGGTCATTTTCTCCGTCTATATGTGTCAATAAGTAATTTTCTGTGGGGGAGATGAAGTAATGGGAAAACAAACTGATATACCAGAGAGAGAGAGAGAGAGAGAGAGAGAGAGAGAGAGAGAGAGAGAGAGAGAGAGAGAGAGAGTTCTGGAAAGAAAATAGGAAATCAACAAAAGCACTAGAAAGGGAATATGAGATATCAAAAAAGCCAGAATTGAAGTGGCAATTGGAATGTTAGCGAAAAATAAGCGAGGAAGGAAGAAATGAGTTGGAAAGAGAGAGGTAGAAAGAGAATGTATATAATCACTGAAACAGGCAGTGTTTTCATTTTAAGGCCATTGCATGATTGTGTTTCTTACAAGATAATCCTTAGCACACACAGGAATGGGGGAAAAACAGGGTTTGATTCACTCTGTCTAGCTTACTTTTCTAGCTGCCATTCACTTGGTTATTCGAACGAGACCACATCTACTCAAACAATAATTCCAGGTAAATTATCTTTGCCATAATGGCTCTCAATGATTATCAACTCGTGACCTAACTTTAAGCTGAGTGTGAGATTTGACAGTTGATTGACACATTGAAGGACTTGTCTTTATTATATGAAAGTTATTTAATTTAATTGGTGGAACAGTCGTAACTACATGCTTCTGAAATTCACAGTTACATAATTAACGGGATGCATGCTTAGTGCTCCATAAGTTCATTTGTTGTAGATGTTCATGTCTGTAGATCAAAGCTGTTACACCTTGTTTGAAAGCTGCAGTTAAAATTCTTAGATACATCTGTTGATATCCTTTGACTCTCGAATTAACAGATACTTTAGGAATTTGAATTCTGAAAAGAACACGTAAAATAAACATTTCAATATTCGGTTCTAGGTATTTTGACTCATGGTGTCCTGAACCCGGTGATTTCACTTCCGGTATTTTGACCCCTGGTAAACTGAGATCCGGTTTCTTAAACACCCGGTAATTTGACACCCACAATAAACAAATAGCTTATTTCGGAAGCATATATTTTTTTGATAGGGCAATTACCTTATTTAGGAAATGGCAGTTACATGATTTGATTGTTTAGTAAGCTGAAGGCATAGTTGACATTATTTTTTTTTATTCAAGTATATCAGTAACATTTGGCAGTTGCATCCGAGGTTCCCGCGGTATCATGACATTTTTTTTTTTTATAATTCCTCGTACCATTTAGAGCACCCGTGGAAGAAAGAAACTCGTACTTTACTTAAATTGTATTTACGGAAGACAGAAAAGAAACGATGATGCATCAAAAATTCATTGGAAGTTGAAGTGAAGAGTTGCAAAGCACGCCTGTTTATGTATGAAGGAGTGCTTTGCAACTCTTCACTTCACACTTCCAATAAATGTTTGATCTATCAGCGTTTGTTTTCTGTCTTCCGTAAATATAATTTAAGTCATCTACGAGTTTCTTTCTTTCACGGGTGCTCTAAATGGTACGAGTCATTGTTATACAAAATGTCTTTATACCGCGGGAACCCCGGATATAACTGCCAAATGTTACTGATATACTTGAATAAAAAAAAAATATATGTCAACTAAGCATTCAGCTTACTAAACAATAAAATTGTATAATTTCCATTTCCTAAATAAGGTAATTACCCTAAAACATTTAAGAAAAATAAATGCTTCTGAAATAAGCTATGTGTTTATTTTTGGGTGTCAAATTACCGGGTGTGAAAGAAACCGTATCTCAATTTACCGGGAGTCAAAATACCGGGAGCGAAATCACTGGGATGAAAAAATCAGGAGTCTGCATACCGACCACCCATATATTCATACCCTTAAGCATTCTTTGTGGTTATAAAGCGTGGATATATAAATTTCCGTTTTAAGATACAATTTCATAAAAATAAGGTCCCATCAAATTGTTTGACATCCGAGTTAATTGTATGTCGAGATTTGACTCTTAAGAGGACCAGTCACAAAGTTTATTATATCACACATGCACACAGAAGGTCAAAGCATATCTGTGCATGCTTCAATAAAGTATTATACTGGATGTAATCTTATATCTTCACATATAATGTGAGGCAACTCGGATTTTCTGGAAATTGTAACAGCATGGTGGTTTTATTATTTTTCAGTGTTCCAGATCGTGAATATGGCATGAACCACTATTTTCATTTTATCTGATACCGCCGCTTTCCATGTCTACTTCATGCGTGGTAAAAACATTATAGAATATTTCAACAAAAACCGGCATAAAAGAGAAGACCTTAGAGCATTGTTTGCGTAGCGCATGGTATTGTTACTATGAAAGAAATGGTAACTGATTCTGTCTGTTACACAGAGAATCATTTTCCATATTGTTATTTTTATGTTTCTTTTTCATCTTTCAGACTTTAGTGCATGCGTATTCTCTTCCAACGACATGTAGACTTAACCATGCTGAATCATTTAACGAGTTCCTATAATTTTTAGTGTATTTTATTTATATTTTTGTCGGCGAAGCGCCTTCCATTCAAATGGGAAGTGGAATACAGTTACTACGGAATTCCAGACTGGTATTCTTCTGAACCTAATTTTATGCCAAAGAAGTTTTTGGTTCCAACGGTCGTTAGAAACTTAGGGTTTTGACTTATGCTCAAGGGATGATTGATTATAAACTTCATGAAGGTTTATTGGCTGTACATATTTGTTCTTTTCTTTTTATTGTTTCTGGATATTTTGTAGCTGGTAACAGGCAGGAACAGGTTGGGAAGAATAAATGAAGCTGGAAAGTTAGGGAAAGGAAGAGGTTCAGAAGAGCAAAACTGAAATTTTCTTAGGTATAGGAAAGGTAAATTCAGACAGACGTATTTTGAGAAACAACAAACGTGTGAAGATATTCTCTTACAAATAAAGTTGTCTTGTTTATAAGATGTGGTTTTATTAAAACGAGAATACGCCGGAACTAGCCTTGTAACAATTTGAAACCGCTGACTGACTAAGCCGTTAAAATTTGGCTAACTTTCTGCGAGAGCGGTGGAATGCAAATCTCCCACAAAACACGAATTCTTTTATTTTTTTTTTTTTCCTCTCTCTCTCTCATTTTCTTTGAAAGGTGTTCTTTAACTTGTTTTGGTTCAATTTGCAGCTCAAAAGCTGTTTTTTTGTTTTCACACCTCAGATAGAATAACACATTATATAGTTTGTCTTCAACAGTACGTAATTCGTATTTAAAAACCTACCATTGGTATATACAGACTGATGTATGTTTTAATGGGCTTTATAGAAGGTCATGACTCAAATTTCAGTTTGCCTTAATTGTTCCATATAAGATTCTCATTCAATTGCTAGGCTTCAGTTTGTAATACAGTGAACCGTTTGTTTTATTTGAATGATAAAACTAGTCTTAATTCCACCGAATTCATCTACCCTTATAATTCTAAATGTATTCCAAATACATAATGAATCACTTTCGAATTCGGGCATTTGGCGTTCCCGCTTTTATTTAATTTTCTTTTTTTCTGCTGAATTTCTCGTTAACGTATCCTTTGTGTCTGTAATCGTATTTTTAAGAGGTACAGTATTTAAGGTCCAATTATGGCCTGGACGACTGCCACCACGTTTTGGGCAACTAATTTTTGTTGGAAACAAATCTTGCAGACACTTTTCAGTTTTAAAATATTACAGACAACCAAGATAGAACAAAATGAAATAAACAGAAAGAATAAAGTATTTGGTTGTCTGGTTCCATACCTAAACGGAAGTTACCAAAGTCAGGGACGGCAGGAGGGAAAATCAAGTACATCTGGAGGCAAACAGTATGAAACAATACCATTTGCTGTTCAGCATTCTATTTATTAACCAGAATTTACTGTATGACAGTGAAAGGTGAAAGAGCCATGGAATGATATGAGAACGCCTTACATCAAGAATATCTTGAAACCTTTTCGTTCTCGAGACAAGCATTATTGTAGAGGTTTCTTGTGATGTTTATCAGATAGTGATACTTTGTCCTCACACTTTGTGTGCATGTGATCCAAGAGAGAAAGCCCTATTCAGTGTTGATTCAACGTTGTCTACGCACGCAGGAATTATTTCGATAAGTAGCACTTAACATTTTCACTTTAGGACGTAGGGAGTGTTCGTACTTTTACTGAACGCTCGTTGGAAGCGTTACTCCCACTTCCCAAACTGCATTGCACTTGGTAGTTGGTAGTGGTTAGTCTTTTCCTGAATGTTCCTTGGAAGCCTTCTTCCTTTAGCTGGTTCCCCCCTCTAAGTGTACTCGCTTTACTGATTGATCTTTAGAAGTTTGCTTCTTGAAAATGTTGGCAAGTTTTTTCTCGGAGATGCGTCTTCAGCCTGATGTTTACATATGTTATTATATTAGATAAATTTCTAGCCAGTATTCACTCTTTATATGTTGCTCATGCATCCATTTGAAGTCAGTAAATGTGGTCTGCTTATAGGGATAAACTTTATTCTTATATTTTTGAAATATTTCATGCATAGTGATTATTTTGACATTTTCTGTCTTACGGGTGGTTTACATCGTTGTTAAAAGTTGGTTAGTGAAATTTGTCATTAAAAATGTTTAATGTTAGCTTTTGTATTTTAGAAAGTGAAATTTCAAGTTTCTAACACTTATCTTCACTCTTTTAAAAACAAATAAGTTTTTTGTAAGCGCTGGGTTGGACTTCATTTTGACTTACAGAGCACTCAGAATCCACTAAGTACACTTTAGCCCATCAACCGCACAATGGGCTGTGGATGTCTCTGGTTAAAATGGGTTTGCTTTGATCATTTCAGATGGCTCGCTCTTTTCGATGAATGAATTTTAGAAAGCTCCCAATTAATGAAAGAGTAGAAATAAATGGCCCCGGGTGATTAATTTCGTATGGACTTACTGCCATGAATAAATCGTAATGAATAAAGCGTAACTATTTCAAAAATGGTTCTTAATTAAAATGAACTTGAAATTCCCAGTGGATCACATTTAATACATTTCCCATCAGAATTAGTGAGAGAGAGAGAGAGAGAGAGAGAGAGAGAGAGAGAGAGAGAGAGAGAGAGATTTAAAAAAACGGAAAGCTTGGGTAAGAGCTATTAAGAGGACAATCTAAAAAGTCTAGAGATATCAGACAAACGGAAGTGAAATATAATTTGAATGGAGTCGATATAATTTTTGGAAAGAGGGAGACTGAAAAAACAACTACTAAATCTAGTAGGAAATGTATGATGAACAGTCTTCGGGAGGGAAAAGGAAATTTTTTTTTTTTTTTTTTGTAACAAAAATCATTTGTCATAAGATGTTGCCACAAAAATATCGTGTCTTTTTTTCCAGACTCGAACCCATCAAGCAATTTGAAACCAACAAATCGAGCCGTAGGAAGCTGTCTAACTTGTAGCAGTGTGGTGGAGCAAGCGTAACTCAAGCAACGTAAAGATTTTCTTCGTAAAAGGTTACTCTACTTACTCTGGAAAATAAACATTAAAAATCATTTAGTGATAGCTTGTTGGCAAGAGAAAGTTTCTTGCTTAGTGCCGATATAAAAGGTGTCCCCTCCTTTTTTTCCTGGCATTAAGAGTCACAGATCACAGAACTTATGTCAAAGACTGGCTGGTTCTTAGCTAAAGGAAATTCCTGAAAAGCGTATCCAGGAGGTTGATTCTTGTAATAAAAATAATAAACTTTACTACTAATTAATTTATCACCTTCACCCACCAGAGTACTTCATGTAACAAGGACTCAACACTTTCTAATCTTCAAAATAGTAACAAGGCTTCATAAATGGCATCAAATATTAAAACAAACTCTGGATTTTAAGGATAACTTACGATAAGCTCAGAATGGTTTATATTCGTGATTAAAATTTTAAACAGTGACTGAGTAATCGAAAAACTTACAGCACAGCATTTACAAAGCAACTTTGCTATTCTTAATCACTTTTACAATACTCATAACTTTAGCAAATGAAGTAAAATTCTTAAGGAAACACTGGGCACTCCAGCTTATGCAAAGATGATAAAGCAATTACGCATTAATTCGAAAATCCAAGTCAGGTCATTACACAAAAGTGATTCAGCATTGAGTAATTAAATGTAATTGTTAAGGAATAAATGAACAATGCAGAACGGTAACACAAAGATATAAGAAACTAGGTAAATAAGGGAGCAACACAGGAAGCTACTGTATTTACTCTTGATTGCATCACTAACACAATTAATACCTGCCCTGATAATACATGTACGAAAGCTCACAACCTAATTTTTGGTACAGTGCCATATTTGAACAGTAGATAATTAACATACATTTCAGGATTTGTTCTTGCCCTTTACTCTCACGTACAAGATCCCAGTGCACAGTCCCTCTTTGTCTTTGATCTCCAGACGAATGGGTTCCCTAGGATTCCGTCTGTGAACAATTAAATATAATCCTGTTTGCAGTCGGCCGTGCACGCAGTGATCCTTTAATCTCTTTTGGACTGTGTAACAGCTTGCTGGCGTCAGACGTCAGGTCATCGCCCCTTGATGAGGAAGTACCAGCGCAGCCTACCCTGTCAGCCGCTACTGGCTGTCGACAGTGACTTGATCTGGTTAACAAAATTTCTATCAGGATACGTATTAAACCATCAACCTAACCACCTAATAATGTAATATATACGATTTATGGCCTCCCAGAATATTTGACGAGAACACATACACCGGGAGGTTAGAATCCCCTATATATTCCAGGGATCAGGAGCAGTTGATATCTGCTAATCTGCGCAGCTCACACAATTTCCTCAACACTCTCTCAAGAGCCATAGAAATATCAGTTTTATTTTACTAGCTTTTATTCTGCCGATACGGATTTCTAGTTTCCGGCTGTCCTAAGCCAGTGCCTACTTTGGCAGTTACTGACTTGTAAACCTTGAACTCTGCTCTCATGATTTTACTTTCTTTTATACGGTTCTTCTTTACTGACCTTATGGATTGTTGAGGCATATGCGGTTACTTCAACATCTGCATAATTTGTTTTTTGAAGGAAGTCATATATATGGCTTGCAAAAACTTACGTTTTTTCACCGTACACACTCAGTGAACAGTTTCTTCTGTTAACTTTCAAATCAAATTAAAATAGAGGTTTTGATATACTTGATTTCAGGTTTATTCACTATCACATTTATTCGAATGCAACAACGAAATATACCTAAATCCAGTTCAACTACTGTGGGTGCTTGGAAATGTTTAACGAGACATTTCTAAACTCTAATGAACAGCCATTTTCAAAAATACTTTTTCTTCTTTTGAAAAATTTAATCTACTCATCTTTTGCTTGTTTCTGCGTGGGGTTTGTTAGATATCTTTTCTGGCTGAATTTGAATTCAATAAGAGTGTCCTCGGTTTACGCAGTGACTGTTGTTCTGTTTTTCCCTGAAGCCATCCCACCCTTTCATGGAAAAGGCTTTTGACGGGAGACAAACCCTTTACTAGCATTGCTTCTCTGTTCAAGTCCCTTTGAGTTTTGTCACCGGATGAAATTCTCCAGTTATGCCACTCAAAGAGAATTGTGCCGAACGAAATAAAGAATGAAAAATAAAAAGAATATTTGATTGCATGTCTCCATTGGGAATTCCTGGCCTGTTTGATGTATATGTATTTTTCCGATGCTTTAGTATTTTTGTAAAATCTGCACAAAGGATGATATAGAGATTGCGTTGTAATTGCTTTGATTTCGTCAGCTTTTACGGCAGCAGATGCGATGTTGAACGGCGCGCATTTTCAGGATTTGTGGGATTGAAATGGGATTCTGTGTGTGTTTTGACGTGTGCTTTTAATTACGTACGTACTGTATGTATATGTGTATTGTAACTTCACAATCAGCTCATTTGAGCCTCCTCTTATGTCGACCTGATTACCCAATGATATTTCTCAGTTACAGTAGATTTACTTATAAAGTTCATAACTTTTCTCTTGCTTAACGTTAATCAAGTCTGATTAATTTAATTAAAATCTTCCAACAGCTGAAAGAGAGAGGGAGAGAGACAGAGACCTCGAAAAGGCTATGCTCAAAGCTTACTTTATTGAGAGCGATCTTCAGAGTGTCTAAGAACATTAATCATTATGCAGTCGAGAGAGAGAGAGGGAGAGAGAGAGAGAGAGCAATCATAAAGTCAATATTGAAAAACGTAATGGGTCATAACTATCCTTCGTGAGAAAAGTACCTGTAATGGTGTCTTATCAGTTGAGCTTGCAATGATTTTGTCCGCAAGTACAAATGGATAATTCTGAATGGTTTTCTGCTCCCGAGCATTTGGCGTTTGTTAGATCACCAATCGGTATGTGTGTTGACTAGGATAAATAATTACTCTCTCTCTCTCTCTCTCTCTCTCTCTCTCTCTCTCTCTCTCTCTCTCTCTCTCTCTCTCTCTCTCTCTCTCTCTCTCTCTCATCTTATAACGGACCATTTTAATATCTTCCATCGCAAACTCGACGATGAAACAAGTGTCATTCCTATGTTGACTTAGATGATTGCAAAATGAAAGTTTGCCGCGTGACAGTCCATTTCTCTAGCGGCAGGTTTTGTGGTTTTTACCCATTATGATGTGTTAACTTTATATACATAAATAATGAAAATAATAATTATTATTATTTTGTTTGGTACACAAGAATAATCATGGTAACAACAACAACGAAAATAAAAATAATAATGTAAATACGACGTTTATAATCAGTGTGTATCAGTTGCAAAGCTACGATCAGATTTCAGTTAAATGAAATATCATTGTTTCATTGGTTGTTTCATTTGAAAATTACAGGTCGCGGCATTGAGGATTTATTCGAAACATTAAATTTCCATATGATTACATTTAGTGGGTTACTAATTAAATTACGGATATATACACAAGTTTTAATTTCAAAGAATAAGCCAAGCGTTGAAAGGTATTTCATTACAGTATTGTTTTCAGAGATTTGATACGCAAATTAGCTCAAAGTAAAACTAATGATTTAATTATGAAATCATTACCTGTTTATTGTATAATGTTATTTGATACTGAAATTCACTGAAAGAATCTAGGTCAGATAATTTGATTCCTGTTATACCTCTCTCTCTCTCTCTCTCTCCTACGTGTAGCTTTTATTTGAAAATAAACAGAATAAAATAGATATATTATGGGAATACTTGATGCATGAGATATGTATGAAAAAAATTAGTGTTTTATAATCTTCTTGGTGGAAGTGGACAAATCAACAGTGGTGATTGTGACGTGATTGACTACTTACTTGGTTTGTATATAAATTAAAAGAAACGTGTTTTGACGTTGTCATCCTATAATGCCAAATATTAAAATAAAAACAGTCTGTCTTTGGTATTTGTATTGTATTCACCAAGCTGTCGCGCAGTAAATTACTTAACTACATAGCCGCCCACTTCCATACTCATGAACACAAGGAACGCGCACGCAAATGCATAAACAGTATATATATATATATATATATATATATATATATATATATATATATATATATATATATATATATATATATATATATATATATAAATATATATATATATATATATATATATATATATATATATATAAATATATATATATATATATGTGTGTGTGTATGTGTACGTAAATTTATAAATCCCTGTTAAAGGTCACATACAATAAATAATATTTGCTAATTTAGATGTTAATTATCTGATAATGAATCACAATAATTTACATTTACAGCAGACACAATGAAGCATCGTTTTCATTAAATGCAGTTAGTGAATTTAAATGACTCGTTGAAACTGTCAGAGAATTTTGGATGCGTAATTGACAAAAGAATTAATTCGTTTAAAGAAAAAGCTTGAGATTTTACCGTTCGTACATCGTGATTGTCACTTTCACTTGATTCAGGATTGAGACTGAGGTAAATAGCAGCATTCAGTTGCCTCTCCCGTCGCCTTTGCATAAGAGATGGATTTGAAATGATTAAAGGGAGAAGCAAAATATATTGGATTAAACTTGCTGGAGTTTTGCTTCCCTTTTTCCACACCCTTCGAAGTTTCATGAGGTCGAAGTTTGATTACACTTGAAAACAAGATGCTAAACTCATTAAATGTTATGAAATTCTTTTGAGAAGTGATTTTTGTCAGGTTTACTAGGGAAATTATGAAGTTATTGTAACCGTGCGTAAGGAATTGTTGAATTAAACGAAAGACAACTTAATGGTTTTCCAGTTCCCACAGGAAATTATTATAAAGATACTTTTTATGATTTTTTCTTCTGTTGAAGGAACCAAGTGCTCAGTTTATGAAATATAAAAGAAAAAATTTAATAAACTTTTTCCATAAAATAATGCAAACTTCTATACAGTGACTATCATTTTCATAAACTAATAATGCTTCTCATTTACCTTCCTAAGTGTATAACTACCACATGGAATTCTCAACTTTCGTGACATCCTAAATTTTTTGGATGCGTTTTCATCTTAGGAAGTATATGAAAAAAAATTATTCTTTGGGAATATATGCAGAAATTAATTTATACTTTTCAGACAATAATCTCTTCATGTGTCTTCTTTATGGTATATTATATATATATATATATATATATATATATATATATATATATATATATATATATATATGTGTGTGTGTGTGTGTGTGTGTGTGGGTGGGTTTGTGTGTGTATACATATTATTAATCCTTTTTAGCTTCCGAGTTGTTGGTATTTCGAATAAGTGTTTCGGGATTAGGTTCATTTCCAACCTCATAGTCGATCTCCCTATTTAAATGATTAAGTCAACAATTTTGCTGTTGGGTCATATATATGTGTATATTGGTGTGTGTTTTGTGTTTATGCATATCATCTTTTACCACATTAAAAATCAGCGTGTTTCCAGAAAATAATGCTAAAATTAAAATATATTAAATAGGAATGATGCTAATTTGTCTGAATATCGCTGTATATAAGAAACACAAACAAAAATACCAAATGTAATGTAAGAGTAAATCTCGACAGTATAAACAGCAAAGAGAAATTACTAGAGGTAGAGGATTTACAGCCGAGCCCAGATATTGTCCCGCCCTCTAAAGGTAACGAATAGAGGAAATAAGCTGCTGGAGGGAAAGCCCAAAATGAGGGCAAAAAAGTTGGAGTAAAGAGAACCCGGAAGCTAAAAAATAACTCATGTTTGGGGGCTATTGTGATGAGTAGTTAAGACCAACCAACTCTGAATTTTCGTAGGAAGCGAAAAATATTTGTGTTTGCTCGGTTATATTACAAATTATTCATTCACGAGAGAAGACGTGTAGACCTTTGGCCGTACGATCAGCCAGATCAGCTAAATTAGGCAAATTTGGATCAGGTCGATACTTGTACTGGTAGCCACCAACAAATCAAGGCGTTGCAGATACGTCCCTTGAACGTTCGTGGGCGAGGCTGTGACGCTGGCAATCTCGTTTCAAAATACTTGATGAAAGCTGAGAGGGTATCACCTTCGGTAACAAGATTTTTTTTACCGGTTCTTGGTAAGAGGTCTCACTCCCCTCCGTTAGAAAGCTTCATTTCAGAAAAAGAAAAACTTTTCTTCTAGTGTTAACGTCTTTAGTGACGAAGTGTCCATTTTTCTTTCCTCTTTAATCGTGATGAGGAATTTCAAAAAACATTCGTTTCTGAAAACCGGGTCGTCACGTCAGTGTGACCTATATTTTGTCCCTGTCATCCCTAACCTTCTATTATTGTCGATTTTATTTTTTACCTTTTTTATGACATTTTGGTGTGCGAATAAGTGAGGAAGCATGTGAGGAGATCATTAGTGGCTTATAGAGGTGCTTCCTCGAATACGTTGCCTTACGAGTTTCGACATGATGTTGATGTTGCAGAGGATGAAAGAAAAATTTGCATTCAAAGTTTTTCAGCTCGTGGAAAGAAGAGAGGCCTTCTGAATGCCACTTTATTTTTTTATTTTAAGGTTTTAAAGGGAAAAAGGAACACAGTTGACGGCCTGGAGCGCTTGGTGAAGTGTTCCACATTGCACTTGAATAACTCACAATCTGTCTGGTCTTGACACATTTCAGATGATCATATTAAGCTATGTAAGTATTTCGTTCGTTCCTTCTTTGAACGATTTCAATAACTTTGATACTTTTATGCTTGTCATGTAGTTGTTATCAGCAGCTATTAGGAAAACCACGATTGTATACACAATAATTATTGACTAGAACCAACATTAAGTTGAGGTTTTCCATTATTGTAATCACTGCAGAGCTTAATAAATTTTGATGATAAATGATGATTCTCTGCTATGTGCAATTTTATGTCGGGTATTGTTCTATGAAATATTTGTACAGTTTCGCAGTGGGTATAAAAGGAATATTTAATATTTAAGGTAAACCTGAAATATCTTCATAGGCCCTTGGTGAAACCCAGAATTGGGAAAATACCTGTAGATATGAACAACTGGTTTTATAGACTAATGATAAGTTTGCCTCATAGGCATTTCTTAGGTTCTTTGCAGTGTCCCTTCAGCCACTGGCTGCAACCCCTTTCATTCCTTTTACTGCACCTCGTTCTTATTGTCTTTCTTCCATCTGACTTTCCCCCCTCTCCTAACAATTCTGTCATGGTGCAACTGCGAGATCTTCCTCCTGGTATACCTTTAAAATTTTGTTGCTCTCAATTTCCCTTTCAGCGCTGAAGAACCCTACAGGTCACAGCGCTCGGCCTTTAGCTTAAATTTTATATTCCATTCCATTCCAGTGATAAGTTTGCTATATGTGTAGAGAGAGAGAGAGAGAGAAGGGTGGCGGGGAGGAAGGGGAGAAGAGTGAGTAACGGTGAAAGATGACTGCAAAAATAAAAATGTCACAGAAATGGGAATTTGTCCGTAACGTAATATTCAGAATACGTCGGTGACCCCCGCGACCGTCAACACGTTCCACCTTGTTAATATTCAAGAAAAGGTTTTTGTGAGACAATAGGGAATGAAAGAATGGGAAGGGGAGGAAAAAGAGGAGGAATTCCTTTCAGCCAAAACAGTTTTCCGCCTCAGTGAAAACAGTGTGACACAAGGACGGGAGAAGACCTTCGCTGAAATGACGGAGAATTGACGTTAAAGGGAATGACAAGATGGAGAGGTAGGACGGACGAACAGGAATTTTCCCTTCTCGTCATTCCCGGAGACAATTTGAGAGGGTAATGTAATCATTAGTCGAATGGAAATTGCGCCGTTGAGAGAGAGAGAGAGAGAGAGAGAGAGCATTGGGGGCGGGGGGACTCAATGCCCACGTTACTAGCAGTAATTTTGGGAACGTTAACCAAGCGAAGATGAAAGTTCTTTGACATCAGAGAGGTGACGTGGTGCAACTGTTACATTGAAAGCTGATTTACTACTGCTAAGCACAGTTATAACATACACACACACACATATATGTGTATATATCTTCTTTTCTTTTTCTTCTTTTTCTTTTAACGTGCTTTTATTCCCTGAATTTGAAGGACTTTTGATTTGGCTTTCTCTGTGACATCAGTACGTATGTTTCGTATCATACCAGACCCAACGCCCTTTCTTACTGGCGAGGTTGACGTGTGAGACGTTTGTTATGTTTTTAGAAGGTGTTGTAGTGGCTTTGTTTTGTGTGTGTAACTGTAACATCCACTTTTTGCAAACCTATCCGTTGATTTATATAATCCCGGGATGTCTACACGGATAGCAAAGTGTCTGCCTCTCTGATCAGCCGGCTTATGGGATTGAACCGCGCCACAGATACAGCTGCTGCTGTAACACACACATATATGTGTATATATATATATATATATATATATATATATATATATATATATATATATATATATATATATATATATATATATATATATGTGTGTGTGTGTGTGTGTATACTGTATGTGTGTGTGTGTTACGCTCAATGTGGATAATTGCCTAATGTGAACATTAGGCAAAGAAATTGCCTAGTGTTCACATTAGGCAAGCATTTTGCACAATGTTTACATTAGGCAAATTATTACTTGAATAATGTTCACTTTAAGCAAGACTTGCAGATTAGGCAATGGTATTTTGCCTGATGTAAAAAGACTGAAGAACACGGTCGCTGAATTTGAGATTCAAAGAGGCAAACACCTGCTTAGGCTATTGTCCATTGGTCATTGTGCTACTTTGAGGGTCCCGGATGTGGATCGTGGTCCAACAGATCCCAGAAATATGTTAGTGGTCGTCCTTAAGGAAGAAGATGGGCTATATACTGTAGGTTGCCGGGAGGGAAATCTAGGACCAAAATTTACAGCTGCTGACCTCAGTGCAACCGAACAGCCCCTAATAAAAGCGGAAGAGGTTCCTGATGTCTGCCTATCAATTAGAACAGCAACAGCAAGGGCCACTGGCGGACAAGGATACACTAAGTGTCAATGTACAACTCAATGTACATCAGGACGATGCAGCTGCATAATGAAAGACTTAAATGCAACTCGCGCTGTCACCCTGGCAGAGCAGGCAAACATATTTTGTAATTGGACTCGACTCGAACTTTTATTGATCTTTTATTGATTTCGTTTGCTCATTCTAATAAACTGCAATTTCTAAAACTGTCTCTAAATCGACCTTAATGTGTAATATATGTTAACATAATCTTTAACAATGTGCACAATGTGAACATTAGGTATGTTTAGGCAGTCGTATTCACATCAGGCAAAATTGAGCTGCATAATGTGAACATCAGGCATTTTTGCCTAATGTTGACTATTTGTAAACATTAGGCAAATTGCTCACCTAATGTGAACATTAGGCAATTCTCTGCCAAATGTTCACGTTAGGCAAATATCCACATTGAGTACAACATATACAGTATATATATATATATATATATATATATATATATATATATATATATATATATATATATATATATATATATATATATATATAATGTGTATGTGTTTGTGTATCTGTACGTCTTAATGTGTGTGCGTGCTTGCGTTTGCCTGTGCTTATGTTCCATTCAAAGGTGTAAGTCTGAAAGAATAATATTCATTTGATATTTCATATCAAACATTAGGAAATTTTGAAGCTTTCCGACTGCGCACCTTCACTTTTCGAAGGAGTTTATTGTGAACAGGTAATTTTGATGAATATTGCATTTGATGTGTATACTGTTTGTTTTAATTCTTTAGAAGATTTAAAATTAATTAACTGTCCCTCATTCAGTGAAAATATTAACAAAAATCTATTTTTGTATAATGGTCCCTATAAAGTCCTGTTTTTATACTCATGCATTTTGCAGCCTCATATCCTGTTTCGATATTGGAAACTTATAAATAAAGGAATAAAATAACGTGTATAGCGGTTTTGAAAGAGGCTAGATGTAATGTAGAGGTGAAGATGACAATTAATTTAATAATAGAAAACTGGATGTTTTGGCACAGAGTGAGACAAAAGTAAAATGGCAGCTCTGTTAAGAGTGGTAAGGCAAAGGGTGGTTGGGTTTAGGCTACTTGAAAACTGTAGAACTAGTAAGATAGACCTTGGGGACGAGTATAAGAGTACGAATGGGTTAGTTGTGTTATTGTAAGAGTATGACTTGAATGAGGCTAAAGTAAAAGCTGTAATGGAGAGTGGTTTGGCTTTGAAATGGAAAATAAAATGAGAGTAAACGAGAATCGTTTGGGTAGGTTGATGCTCCAGAGGTTTTCTGCAACCTACGTTCATCTGTGATTTATAGGTTAAAATATGATCTACCGTTAAATGAAGTAAAAGGGTGATGTATACATACACATATGTTACACACACACATATATATGTATATTTAAATATATTTATAAATGTATATGTATATATACATATATATATGTGTGTGTGTGAGGGAGTGAATGAGTGTTTATAAAATGTATTTATTAACGCTAGCCAGAGTTAATCTTAAAAAAAAAAACGAAAGAGCGGCTGATACCTTGGTGGATTTCAGATATGTGTGAGGTTAAGTGATGGTTTTGATGTGACAATCGTTTGCCGATTGCTCCCTTGGTGGGTTGTTGCCTCCATACCTGTAAGTGTGTTTTCTTTGTGGGGTGAGTTGACATCTGTCTCGGTGACTTTAACAGCGTCAGTCAGGTCCAGGGCAGCAGCAAGTCAGGTTCATAGCAGCAGAGAATCGGTATCTCGGCAACAGAGCAGCAGGGAGTCATTTGGATGACCTCTTCGTCTGTTAGTGTGACATCTTCCCTGATGGCAGCATGAGGATGTTTCGATGGCTCAACCATGGTCATCTGTGTGAGGATTTGTTCCTTCGGCAGCAGATGGCTCTCTCGACGACTCGATCGGGGTAATCTGTTTTGGGGATGTGTTCCTGTTCCGCAGCCAGTGGGTGTCTCGATCGTGTTCGTCTGTTTGTCTGCATCCTCGTTGACAGTGGTGACTGTCTCGACTACTCTTCGAGTTTGTTTTTGTGGTGTGCTGCTTGGGTGTTATTTATTTTACTGCTCATGTATTATTTATTATGCTGCTTGATTTTGTATTTATACTGTAACATTTATTTTACTGTTAATGTATTTATTATTCTGCCTGTTTTTTCTACTATGCTGCTAGTGTATTATTTATGTTATTGTTATGCTGCCTGTGATTTGTTTATTAAATCTATTTAAGATTTAATTACTTGAGTTTTATATGTTGCTGCGTCTGTTATTTGTAATGTTTATTTAATTGGTCATTTTAAGTGTTTCCCCTTCTGGACCTGACTCACTTGTATAATTATAATGTAAATTACTATGTATAATAAATTTGTCTTAAGGTTAAATTCTGTGGTTTTGTTCAGTTCCCTCCTCCTCGTTTGTCTCGCCTTCCATCAGCCATT